>NC_073380.1:104131185-104252772 GCF_028641065.1 Leucoraja erinaceus
GCCAAACCATGTGAGGGTGTCTCTCAATAACCCAATTACAGATATTGATTAACCCCGTACATAACACCTAACCCAATGATACAACAGTTCAATACATTGTATTCACAATGGACTTCAAGAGGAAGTCAACTTGGAAACGTTTACCATGGTTTACAGAAAACCCAGAGAAGGTCAACACCTCATCCAATCAACATTTGGCAAAGTCAAACTCTGCAACATTATTTACAACTATTTACAAGGTTGGCAGCCATCCAATCCATTCTATGTATTTTGCACCAGATTGACAGGGTTTGCAGATCTTCCCATTCTTTGGTTGCAAATTGTATCTAAGCACCAGACACTCTGGAACCTTTCTGCAGCTTGTCCCAGCTCTGCAGAGAGTAATTCCAATTTGACCAAATCTCCCAGCAACCCTGAAATTTAAACCCCATTTTGAAGTCCTAGCTGCTCCAATTTAGCCAGGATTAACAGCTTGAGTAGCTTACAACCCAGCAGTATGAACATTGATTTCTCTAACTTCAAGTAGCCCTTGCTATCTCTCTCTCTCTCCCCCCCCCCCCCCCCCCTTCCCAGTTCTCCAATCAGTCTTACTGTCTCTGACTACATTTTATTTCTGTACTACCCACTCCCCTGACATCAGTCACAAGAAGAGTCTCGACCCGAAACATCACCCATTCCTTCTCCTCACATTAAATATGTGTTGGGAGGATTTTATTTGATTCAAAATCATTGGAAACATTTTTCATAAAGCCAGGTAAATGAAGAGCTGTGGACAATGAAACATAACTGATCAAATATATAGGTAAATTGACCATTTTTAAAAATTGAGCGTCAAAGACAACAATCTGCATTTACATAGCACCTTTGATGAACCCAGGATATTTCACAATAACATTACTAAACAGAAAATGGCAAGGTCATACAATGGGATAAAATGAAACTCAAAGTGGTGCAAAAAAATCACTGAATGACATGGGGTGTTAAAGCAAGTCTCTGCAGTATGCATAGAAATTAATTATCAGGTTTTCTAATAACATTACATTGGTCTCTGATTTTAATCCAGAAGGAAACTGATTTAAGAAAGATTTTCAAGGTCATACAATGATTACATAAGACTGAAATTCTCCTGATATTAAACTGGCTGAAATTAGGAGGACTGAAAGGATAATAAACAGAAAAGCTGTTCGCGGAGCTTAAATTTACACACCCTTACAACCTTCTCATTTCATAAGCAGAGTCACTGTTCTAAATCAAATCTGTGTAAATCAAAGAACACCCCCTACCTTCAGCTATAATTCTCAGACCATCATGCCACAATAACATTGTATAAATAGCCTTGCAGGATATTAAGCAGATATTGGTAGGCATCGAGAAAACGCCAATTTCACCTCAAATGCACAGATAAACAAAAATACGTTTACCGTAGTTAATAATATGAATTGATGAGCAAACAAAGATGTATTTTTCACTAGAAGCAGGCAGCTTAAAGAGTTATTCATGCATTATACAATTATTTTTTTCTTACAAATGTGACTGGTAAATGAACACAATGGCATTAAGCGGATATTTATGCCTATTTACCTTCTACATTTTGACTTTCAGTGATCAGTTGCCACCAATAACATGTTTGGATCTATATTCCTAACTGGAAATTAATATATTTTTAAACAATATAAATTGTATCCAACATATTCTTACATTTCGTTGCCGAAAAGAAAGATGCTATTTCGCCCATCAAGTCCATGCTGACTCACAGAGCAAGCCCATTCACATGCCCTACAACCTACTCTCTATCACAACATAATAATAATAATGCATTTTATTTATGGCGCCTTTCAGAAACACTCAAGGGCACCTTACAGTTAAAACAAGCAAATTACAAATATATAAATAAAATGAAACAAAAACAACATATAAATAATACATAATTCAGAGAGAGAGCAGCGCTAGCTAATCGCGCCAGCGTTTACTCTCACTTCCGCCAGCCATCTTTCAGACACAACATTAAAGAAGAATTTAACATAAAATCATCCCCCACGATGGTTCCCACTTTGAGGGAAGGCAACAAATTCCAGTCCTCTTTTGTTCACCCCGTGGTCAGGGCCAATTTAAGGCCACCGCAGACGCCGCAACGGCGGCCCGATGTTACTGGCCCACTCGCCGGATGATGGAGCTCCGGCGTCGGGAGAACACTCTTCAGCGGCTTGGAGTGTCTGGAACCCCCGAAGTCCGCAATCCGCGCTGTTCGGATCTCCGACACTGGCGATAGCGGCGAGATATCCCAGGCTCCGCGGCGTTCAAACTCAGCGCCGCCCGCAGCTGGACGCTCCGCAACAACAGCTCCGCGATGTTGGAGTCGGCGGTCTCAGCACTCTGGAGCTTACCACACGCGACCAGGACCAGGGTAAGGCATCCCCCGCTCCGTGATGGTGCTTCAGCACTGCGCCGCCGCCGATGCTGAGGTTCTGGCCGGTCCCGGCAGGAAACGACGCACCAGTATCGTTGGTAGGCCGCAAGGAAGGGGCGAAGATGCGGCTCGGAGGAAAGCCGCATCTCCGACCAGGTAGGGACTAAGAAATACATTTTCTCCCTCCCCCCCCCTCCCCCCCCCACATAAAAAGACTAGACCTCCAAAACAAAACTTTTTAACATACCAAAAATGAAAACAAAGTTGAAAGGATGGATAGCTGCAGGCTGTGGCGCCATACGTGACGGTGCCCCGCCCCAAAAATCACATGCCCATATACTCACTGCTTATTCTTCTGCCATGCTTCTATCCCAGGGTACTTTACAGCAGCCACTTAACCTACCAATACACTTTTGGGATGTGGAAGGAAATGGAGCATCAGGGGAGTGCCATGTGAACACTGGGAGAGTATACAACTTCCACATGGCCATCACTCAAGATCAGAATGTACCCCCAGTTAGTTGGAGGCGTACAGTTGCAACAGTAGCAATGTTGATCTTGATAGGGTGTGGAGTTGCAGCTTCTAACTTCAAATGTTGCAAATTTACAAGTATCATTATGAAATGATTACAATGAGTAATAAACAGCCGATTAAAATTTACCAAAAACTTACAAAAGGATTATCATATTAAAACAGCAACTTTTTCCTCCACATATCCATGTGCAGCATGAGAGTCAAGAGTCAATTTAATTGTCATTTGGACCCTTGGAGGTCCAAACGAAATGCCGTTTCTGCAGCCATACATTACACACAAATAGACCCCAGACACAACATAATTACATTTAACATAAACATCCATCACATAACTGTGATGGAAGGTCAAGAAAACGTATCTCTCCACTGCACTCCCTCCCCCCCCCCCCCCGATGTCAGAGTCAAAGTCAAAGCCCCCCGGCTGGCGATGGCGATTGTCCCGCGGCCATTGAAGCCACGCCGGGTGGTGCGAGGTCGCACACCGGGTCTTGGTGTTGGAGCCCCCGGTGTGCGCTCGCAAAGTCCCGCGGCCGTCCCAGCCGCGCGGGGCAATGGTGTTAGGCCCCGCTCCAGGAGCTCTTCGACCCCGCAACACGGGCGGGAGAAGTCGCCGTTGCAGGAGCCCCGAAAAGCGGTCTCCCTCCAGGGAGCCGCGCGGGGTCGTCCGAGCCTTCCGCAGACCCGCAGTAGCAGCCTCCGACTCAGCAGCAGCAGCGGCAGCATGCAGCGGCAGCGCTCCTCCACCGCTCCACCCGCTCCGGTCTCGGGGAGAGTCCGCGACGGCAACGCCATCAGTCGGCACCAGAGTCCCCGGCTTCTTCCCGTTGGAGGCGCTCCTCGTTGCAACTCAACGACACCTGTTGACCCGACGAGAGAAAAGGTGGGGTCTCCAGTGCTTCTAGATTCAAAAAGTTTTCCCCCCCCTTTACCCCCCACCCCCATGAAATGATTACAATGAGTAATAAACAGCTGATTAAAATTTACCAAAAACTTACAAAAGGATTATCATATTAAAACAGCAACTTTTTCCTCCACATATCCATGTGCAGCATGAAAGGAGAATTGGTATGTGACTCCTCTATTGCCAACAGGAGAAATCTATATTCTCAGTTTGTATCACGTAAACAACATATAAAACTTCAAAAGTTTCAGATTAGTTCATTATCACATGCATCGAGGTACAGTGAAAAGCTTTTGTTGTGGGCCATCCAGTCAGCCGAAAGTCGATACATGATTACAGCAGAACCATTTACAGTGGTTAGATCCATGATAAGGGAATAACGTTTAGTGCGAGATAAAGCCAGCAAAATCTGAACAAGGATAGTCTGAGGTTCACCAATGAGTCAGATGGTAGTTCAGGACTACTCTCTGGTTGCGGTGGGAAGATACAGTTGCCTGATAACAACTGGGATAAACTGTTTCAACACAATAGGTTTATTTACTGACAAAAATATTGCTGCATTAATGTGTAGGAAGGAACTGCAGATGCTGGTTTAAACCAAAGAAATACACAAAATGCTGGAGTAATGCAGTGGGGCAGGCAGAATCTCTTCTCTCCAGAGAATTCCTTCTCTCCAGAGATGGTGCCTGTCCCGCTGTAATGCAGAAATTAATGCAGCCAATCTTAGATTTCTTCATTATCTGTATTGAGGATGTCTTAATAATTCATCACAATTTACAGATAGAGTGCAGGATTATTTTACAAATGCATCAGCACAAATAACACATGCATTAATGACATTTTAAAACTCTGGAATGAAATAATAAAGGAACATGTCCTTCCTCAAAATGATGCAGGCTGATTCATTGATCCTACCTACACCCCTGTTGGTTTTCACAAAGGAGGTGTTGAGAGGAACATAAAGTATGCTAACCAGTCCTCCTTTGACAACTTATTGCTAAGCACATGTTAGTGAAGTTCGGGGCTGCCTATAGATATCATGATATTAAAATCAGTTACATGTCTACCACTAAGTGAGAGTCACTACTTCAATCTTCATTGCAACTGAGAAGAAGTATTTTTCTTTTTAACTTTTGTTTGGTTAACATGTAATGTAGATGCTGGCAGTTTGACATATGTACATCTTTACATATTATCCGTGCCTTTTATCCTGCCTTTTCTCTATTTGTTCAGCTTCTTCAGCTTTTTATTTGTATTTCCTTTCAATATTTTCTTTTCACTATCCTTGCGTTTTATGGATGAAAAATGCAATACGCTTTATTCATGAAGAAAATAAATCAAATTTATATGCATCTTCCATAATCTCAGGCGACACCAAATTGATTTACAGCCAATATAGTGTTACATTTTATGAAAATAGTGGTCAATATATATGTGGAGGTATCCCCAAAATACCAATGTAATTATGCTCAGTCTGAAGATGGGTCTTGACTCAATATGTCACCTGTTCATATTTCTTTTCTCCAGAGATGTGGTCTGACCAGCTGAGTTAATCCAGCTTTTTGTGTCTATCCATGATTAGAAAACTGGTTTTAGTGATGTCTGGAAGAAATAAACATAGTATAGTAGACATATTTTCCTTACAAATGCATGTAATTATTTGCACCCACCTAAAAGGTATTACTTAACATCATTAGAACGTCTCCACCTCTGACAGTTTTCGTCAAGCATCAGCCCAGACAGTGTTTAAGTCCTGACGCTGGGACTCAAATTTACAATTTACACCCCAAAAAATTGTGAGCAGAAAGCAAGGAAATATTTTATGTGTAGAAAGGAACTGCAGATGCTGCTATATACCGAAGATGGTCACAAAGTGCTGGAGAAACTCAACGGGTCAGGTAGTTTCGCTGGAGAAAAAGGATAGGTGACATATAGGGTCAGGTAGGGTCAAGTCTTAAGAAGGGTCCCGCCCCATCCTTTTTCTCCAGAGATGCTGCCTAATCCACTGAGTTACTCCAGCACTTTGTGTCTATCTAAGGAAATATTTTAGTTAGTATTACAACTAATTTGAGATCTTACTGTATGATAAATAATAGAAGGAAAAACGTTCTGTACAGTTAGTCCCTGGTGAGAAAGGCGTTTACAGTCCGAATTGCCTCTGGGAAGAAACTCCTTCTCAACCTCTCCGTTCTCACTGCATGGCAACGGAGGCGTTTGCCTGACCGCAGCGGCTGGAACAGTCCGTTGCAGGGGTGGAAGAGGTCTCTCATGATTTTGTTTGCTCTGGAGTTGCACCTCCTGTTGTATAGTTCCTGCAGGGGGGTGAGTGAAGTTCCCATAGTGCGTTCGGCCGAACGCACTACTCTCTGCAAAGCCTTCTTGTTCTTGGCAGAGCAATTCCCGAACCAGATGGCAATGTTCCCGGACAAGATGCTTTCCACCGCCGCTGCGTAGAAGCACTCATCTATGCTGACCAAAATGCCCAACTAAGCTTGTCTATTTGCCTGCATTTGGGCCACATCCCTCTTCATCTTTCCGATCCATGTACCTGTCCATGCGTCTCTTGAATATCGGTAATGTACTTGCCTCAATTGCTTCCTCCGGCACCTCCTTCTATATAGTCACCACTATCTGTGTGAAAAAGTTGTCTCTCAGTTTACTTTGAAGGGCCTAATTAGAGTAGAGAGGAAAGATCTGAACCCACTATCAGAGGGAAGGGCTAGTGCAGGAGCTAGATGATGATACGTAGATCGATATATTGTTCCATGTTGCTTCCAGCTCTGCTGTTATATCTCTTTAGCTCTTAGTTAAGCCATCACTTGCCACCCATCACTGCTGCCATCCCTTCAACTCGTTCTACCAACTATCACCCTAGGCATGCACTTCATCTTTCAAGAAAGCCAGTTGTCAGTCAATTAACTTCAAAACAGTCTTCAGCTGCTTCATCAAATATTTCCTTCATCAGAACAGGAGAAGTGGCGATATTTGCACTTGATGGCATGATTCTTACTTCCATTCACAATTCTTCAGAAAATAAAGGAGCCCATGGCTGTAGGCAGCAAGATCGAGGTAACATATATGAGCAGGCTGCTAAGAGGTAAGTAACACGCCCAAAATAGTGAACAACTGCAATTCATGGGAGTGGAATAATTCAGATTCAGATTCAGAATCAATCTTTATTGTCATTGTGCAGTGTACAGTACAGAGACATCGAAATGCAGTTAGCATCTCACCCAGAAGAGCGAACATAGAATAATGGAACAGCAAAATATATATATGTACATACATTAGCAATCGTGCAATTTTTCTGTGGGAAGGAGTGTTCGGGGGGGTGACTGGTAATCACCAAGGTGCAGAGTTAAGGTGTGTAACAGCCGCAGGGAAGAAACTGTTCCTGAACCAGCTTTTCCGGCAATGGAGAGACCTGTAGCGCCTGTAAACAGTCGGCCATGCAGTGAGAACGGAGAGGTTGAGAAGGAGTTTCTTCCCAGATGCAATTCGGACTGTAAACGCCTTTCTCACCAGGGACTAACTGTACAGAACGTTTTTTTCCTTCTATTATTTATTATGTAAAATAATATGTGTGTTATGATTGTGTTTATAATTTGTTTGGTTGTTTTGTTGTTCCGCGAGCATTGCCACTTTCATTACACTGCACATCTCGTATGTGTATGTGACAAATAAACTTGACTTGACTCGACTTGACTTGAGCTGATGGGCCTGTTCTGTGCTGTATGACAATGAATCTATACTGGAAAGACTCAGCAGGGATGTCCTGTGTCATCAACATCATTTTAATGAAGTCAACATCCAATAATTTTGTTTTTCACTCTACTGATGTTGGCATATTTATGAGTATTTCCAGCATTTTCAGTCTTTATTTTGCCTTTTTATTCTGGGCTGAAGAGCTGTTATTGCAACACCAGCAACCATTGTGGATACTGTGACAAACAGTTGCTGGGACCATGCTTTCACAGCAGGGCATAGTCTACATGCTTCCTGTATACATCACATTATACTTCTGCAGCCAGGTTGTAGCATACCCAAGTAGCTTCCTGCAGATGTGTCTGCTGTCTGTTGGACCGGGAAGTTATGCTTTTTTTGGCCTCTGTGTAAGTCAGCACCATTCTGAGCTACCATTGCCTGAGGCTGCCTGCAGGCTTATGTAGGAGACACTGCATGCATCATCCATTCTGCAGTGTACAACTGCACTAAGCAGGTAACAAGTAGTCCCAGGAGATCACTGTTGTTACTCAAGGCGGTGTCTGCAATCAATCATCTTTAGTGTTTTTCCACTGATCTTACTCATTATAAGCTAACATGATTACTGATGATTGCACTATGTTCAATCCCACTTGCATCTCTTCAGGAAAGAAGTAGTCCTTGTCGACAAGGCATTAGCTAGATTACATGAACCACATTTGATAAATAATTGAAAAACCACATTTGCACTATCAAAGTACCAGACAATGGCCATTTACAACAGGAGAAGCCTAACAAATGACACAATATTTAATAGAAACATAGAAATATAGAAAATAGGTGCAAGAGTAGGACATTCGGCCCTTCGAGCCTGCACCGCCATTCAATATGATCATGGCTGATCATCCAACTCAGTATCCCGTACCTGCCTTCTCTCCTTTTAGCCACAAGGGCCACATCTAACGCCATCTTAAATATAGCCAATGAACTGGCCTCAACTACCTTCTGTGGCAGAGAGTTCCAGAGATTTACCACTCTCTGTGTGAAAAATGTTTTTCTCATCTCGGTCCTAAAGGATTTCCCCTTTATTCTTAAACTGTGACCCCTTGTCCTGGACTTCCCCAACATCGGGAACAATCTTCCTGCATCTAGCCTGTCCAACCCCTTAAGAATTTTGTAAGTTTCTATAAGATCCCCCCTCAATCTACTAACTTCTAGCGAGTACAAGCCGAGTCTATCCAGTCTTTCTTCATATGAAAGTCCTGACATCCCAGGAATCAGTCTGGTGAACCTTCTCTGTACTCCCTCTATGGCAATAATGTCTTTCCTCAGATTTAGAGACCAAAAATGTACACAGTTGTAATGGTATTTAAATTGCTGAGATCCCTCTCATTAATATCCTGGGGGTTACCAGGCATCAGAAACTTAAGCAGACTGATCGCATAAACTTTGTGGCTCAGGACTCAGACTTAGACTGGGTATCCATTGGACATCCTAAATTCTAGAATTGAAACCAAGAATGGTAATTTCTCTAAAGACACAGTGCTGGAGTAACTCAGCAAGTCATGCAGCATTTCTGGAGAACGTGGATAGATAATGTTTGGGTTGGGACCCTTCGTCAGTATGATTGTTGGGGGTTGGGGGGGCGGGGGGGGGGGGGGGGGGGGGGGGAGAGAGTGGGGAGGGAGAAAGCTGGAACGCTTCCAGAGACTGCTCCTTCCGCAACTTCTTGGATCACTAAAGAGATAGTGGAGGTGGGGGGGGGTTTCTGTGGAGGAATGAACCAGGGGGTTACACGATAACCCCAGTTACTCCAGCACTTTGTGTCATTTTGTGTAAACCAGCACCTGCAGATACTTGTTTCTACATGGTACTTCCTGTGGGTCCTTAAAAGCAAGTGACTCAACTCTTCACATCCCAATGGCATTCACGGTCCGCAAGGCACAAGTTAGGTGTCTGATGGAATACAATCCTAATATAGTCTATCATTCCCTGTTTTTGTGACTCATTTCATGCATGTAGACAGACCATGAGAGAAATGAATTGGTAGTCAGACAAAAAACATTACCAATCATTCAAAATCTTTCCTTGGTAAATGACGTGAAGAAATATTTTTATTTCATAATGTCATCTTCATTGACGTTCTCCAATTATTTCTGAGTACTTTAACATAATTATGATTTTTCAGTCTATATAACTATCTACAAAATTCCTTTCTCGTTACTTTTTAAAAAAGCTTGTCTTGAGGCAACTATGCAATAAATGCTGTCAAACATGACATGAGGCATTCGCAACTAGGTTGTCCAACTTATTGAAATTCAGATCCAAGCATATCAACTATGAGGTACCCTGGAGAAACTATTGTGAGCGAGATAGATATATTTAGCACAGATCTGGCATCATTTTTTGCTGTCATGTATCTATAACATGGCCTCTGGGGTTTTGCACATGATTTTTTCTTACTATCACGTCCATTGTAAACACCTGGCTGAGCTCAGCAAGATCCAACATTAAACCACAGGCTAAAATGAACAACTCCATGGTCCGGGTGCGATAGGGAATCATTTTCAGCAATATTGACATTGTAAAATTATTTAACATTTTGTATGTTAATAATCCCTTCACTTTGTTCCAGCTTTGGCTACAGAATTCCTTATTTCACCATCGTGTGACAAATGGTATCTCCATGCAAGTCACACTAAGGCCTTATATCGTGTACAAAAATGACTTGGATGAAAGGGTAGAGCTCCTCGCGTTTTCAGATGTTGCGGAATTAAGTAGCACCACCAGTTTTATAAACGGGAACAAAATATTTGTAGAATATTTGACATAACAGATAATGGATTTAATTGCAGGAGATGGTCGATCTTCCATTTGCTGTGTTTTAATTTAATTTAATGAATGAATGAATGATATCTTTATTTCGAACGATTTAAAAAAAAAGAAAAGATGAAAATGAATAAATAAAAGAAAAATTATATATATACATATATATATATACATAAATACATACACACATACATACATATACATATATATACACATATACACATATACACATATACATAACATATATGTACATACATAAATTAAAAAATCAAAAGCCAATTTCAACATAATACACATTAGACTCGTTTGATAAGGAGTACAAATAGGAATATTTTCTTCTCAGCAATAAAGTAGGAAATGTACAGATGCAAGATGGTTACAGATGTGGAAATTAATCAAAAAGGCAAATGGAAATTTTGATTTTATATCAAGGACATTGCAATAATAAATTGAGGATGTATGTGGACAAAAATACAGGCTCATTCTGGAATACAAAGTTGTGAAACAAACATCAGAGATTGTAGGTAATAGTAGTGGAGAGTTATGGTCCATGTTAACCAGGATGATAATAGGCTGCTTCCTTATGGTTGGAAAGCAGAAGGTTTAAGCAAATAAAGGGGTTTGATTTTAGTGTTTGAAGAATTTGTACAAATGAGGTTAGAGGTGGTACATTTGAGGGTATGTTCAATATCAGAATGCTCAGAAGCCAACATTAGTTCCAGCATGCTTGCAAGCCTCCTCTGGAAACTAATGTTAGTGATTTTAATGAGAAAAGCAGGTTACTGCTGCAATATTTCCGCCGGCATTTATATTAAGCAGCTCATCCATGGTCGCAGGAATATCCTTGACCTCATTCTTGAAAGATTGGCAAATCTTGCTGCTCATTATCACTCAAGCAAACAGAGCAAATAACATTTTGTATTCAACGCTTGTTCCTATCTCTGTCTGGGACAGAAATTATTGAGATTATCTTTGGTGAAATGATTATTTTCAACAATTTACTAGTATTGGTACTCAAATACAGGATGACTGAATACAAATACATTATCCGGAGATCTGGCCTGGTCACAGCACATTGATGCAGTCACAAATAAAGCTCATTAATGCCTTTACCTCCTCAGATGTATGAGCAGATACAGCGTGTTACCAAAACTGTTTTCAAACTTCTACAATTGTACAGTAGATATCTATCATATCATATATCTATTAAAACTCTCTGTCTGTGTGTGTGTGTGTGTGTGTGTGTGTGTGTGTGTGTGTGTGTGTGTGTGTGTGTGTGTGTGTGTGTGTGTGTGTGTGTGTGTGTGTGTTTTGTGTGTTTTTCCTTGCGAGTTTAGAAATCCACTCCTCTGTACCTTTGGTACATTATTTTCCTGACTTTTTTAATTAAAATTGTTCACCAATCTGACCTTTTTTTTAAATCTGCTGGCGATACAGAACAGTTACATTTTTACATCTTCTGGTAGAAAATGTCCTTATGATTTCAAAAATCCAAATTTGGTCGATTATGTCCCGAGATATTTACTAAAATTTATCACCAAACTGACATTTAAAAAAAACATTAAGCTTGCCCAGCTGCTGACCTCACAATGCCTTTGCACCTGGCCCAACTGCCCACTGGCCCCACCTAGCCCTGCCCCCCCCACCTGACCCCCGCCCGGCCCGGCCCTGCTGACCTCACAATGCCTTTGCACCTGGCCCAACTGCCTCCTGGCTCCGCCCGGCCCCACCCCCCCAGCCTGGCTGGTTGTTGATTCCATTGTTTTTCATTGAATTGAATTGAATTATTTTTCAATTTGCAACTTTATATATCATATCATTATCATATCATATCATATCATATCTATCTATCTATTATATAAAACTCAAATCCGTCCGGCGTCCGTCCGCCTGCAGTACGGATCCCTTCCTGCCTTTTGATTTGATCCCGTCGTGTGATGTCACAATGCCCAATGCTCGCAGATGTCCAATCGGGATGGATCCATTTACATATGCCTTTGCACCAGCCCCAGCCCCTGGTGACCGTGTCATCGTGTGATGTCACAATGCCCAAAGACATTATTGCCATAGAGGGAGTACAGAGACGGTTCACCAGACTGACTCCTGGGATGGCAGGACTTTCATATGAAGAAAGACTGGATAAACTCGGCTTGTACTAGCTAGAATTTAGAAGATTGAGGGGTGATCTTATAGAATCTTATGTTTCTATGTTTCCCTCTCCTCACCCCTCTCCCTCTCCCACCCATCCCTCTCTCCCCCACCCCCTTCACTCTCTATCCCACCCCCTTCCCTCTCCCCCGCCCCCTTCCCCTATCCCTCTGTCCCTCTTCCATCACTCCCGCTACCCATCTCCACCTCCCTCCCCACTCTTCCACTTCTCTCCCCCTTCCCCTCCACTCTGCCTCCCGACTCTTCCCTCTCTTTCTAATCTGAATGGATCTGTGTATTGCATGCTCATCAATTGAAATTATCAACAAGAGGATTTAAAGTTTTGGAGTTATGCTGCAAGCAAACAGGGCCTTCGGCTGAACTTGCTTATGGCAACCAAGTTGCCCCGTTTACCCATATCCTACCTACCTGCATTTGGTTCATCTATCTATCTATCTATCTATCTATCTATCTATCTATCTATCTATCTATCTATCTATCTATCTATCTATCTATCTATCTATCTATCTATCTATCTATCTATCTATCTATCTATCTATCTATCTCAAATCCGTCCGTCCGCCTGCAGTACGGATCCCTTCCTGCCTTTTGATTCGTTGACGGCTGCTCCTTCCTCAGCTTCCAACACACTTCGAAACAATGTTGCAAGACAGGAACACTGAACTTTTCACTGCTGCAGCAGGCAGGGAGGTGCCATTTTTTTTTAAAGAGGCAGGGCAGTGCTGGAATCTTACTTTTGAGAACGGCTTCAGTTCCATTGGAGGAGACGGGTGCATGGTGGAATATTGGGTTGGGGGATCACACCATTGGGGGAGCAGACCCAACGGGTCTGCACTTGGTCTAGTTAATATATAAAACTCAAATCCGTCCGCCGTCCGCCTGCAGTACGGATCCCTTCCTGCCTTTTGATTCGTTGACGGCTGCTCCTTCCTATCAGCTTCCAACACACTTCGAAACAAAGTTGCAAGACAGGAACACTGAACTTTTCACTGCTGCAGCAGGCAGGGGAGGTGCAATTGAGGGAGGCAGGGGAGTGCTGGAAACTTACATTTGGCAACGGCTTCAGTTCCATTGGAGGAGACGGGTGCATGGTGGAATATTGGGTTGGGGGAATCACACCATTGGGGGAGCAGACCCAACGGGTCTGCACTTGGTCTAGTAATATATAAAACTCAAATCAGTCCGCCTGCAGTACGGATCCCTTCCTGCCTTTTGATTCGTTCCCGTCGTGTGATGTCACAATGCCCAATGCTCGCAGATGTCCAATCGGGATGGATCCATTTACATATGCCTTTGCACCAGCCCCAGCCCCTGGTGACCGTGTCATCGTGTGATGTCACAATGCCCAAAGACATTATTGCCATAGAGGGAGTACAGAGACGGTTCACCAGACTGACTCCTGGGATGGCAGGACTTTCATCTGAAGAAAGACTGGATAAACTCGGCTCGTACTAGCTAGAATTTAGAAGATTGAGGGGTGATCTTATAGAATCTTATGTTTTTCTCTGTTTTCCTCTCCTCACCCCCCTCCCTCTCCCACCCATCCCTCTCTCCCCCACCCCCTTCACTCTCTACCCCACCCCCTTCCCTCTCCCCCCGCCCCCTTCCCCTATCCCTCTGTCCCTCTTCCATCACACTCCCGCTACCCCTCTCCACCTCCCTCCCCACTCTTCCACTTCTCTCCCCCTTCCCCTCCACTCTTCCTCCCAACTCTTTCCCCTCTTTCTAATCTGAATGGAGCTGTGTATTGCATGCTCATCAATTGAAATTATCAACAATAGGATTTAAAGTTTTGGAGTTATGCTTGGAACTTGCTTATGGCAACCAAGTTGCCCCGTTTACCCATATCCTACCTACCTGCATTTGGTTCATCTATCTATCTATCTATATAGTTGCAAGCCGGGAACACTGAACTTTTCACTGCTGCAGCAGGCAGGGATTTTTTTTAAAGAGGCAGGGCAGTGCTGGAATCTTACTTTTCAGAACGACTTCAGTTCCATTGGAGGAGACGGGTGCATGGTGGAATATTGGGTTGGGGGATCACACCATTGGGGGAGCAGACCCAACAGGTCTGCACTTGGTCTAGTAAAATGTTAAAAACAAGTGCCATTGCCCTACTATCTTGATAATATAGGCTAGAATTTTCTGCAAGCTTTGCAGCACACAAATTAGTTGTAGGACACTGATATTTTTTGTCTAGATCTTAAACCATTATTGTGTTTTTGAATAAAATTTATGGTGCTCTTAGAGGCAATTTACTAAGCTGATATGTAATTGTTGTGTTGTTAATATGCATTGTATTTTATGTAATGTTGTCTTTTATCTGGACCTTGAGTGTAATAAAGTTTAATAATAATAATAATAATAATAATAATAATAATAATAATAATAACAATAATAATAACAATAATAATAAAATAATTATGAAATAATGTTATAATTATAATAATAATAATAATAATAAAATAATTATAAAATAATAATAATAATAATAATAATAAATATCACTGCAATATATCTTCCTTAAAGAAAATATATTAAGTTTTAAGTGCCCTTCCATTGGATCTGCTCATTGGAAATATATGATGAATAGTTAATCAAAAAAAGTTTGAAAAGAAGAATCTATATAATAACTCTTTGTTATTTTTTTTTTGGCTGTGTATGTGTATGTGTGTCAATCTGATTTATTTTCCTATTTACTTCCAAACGCTAGGCCACAGCTTCCCATTTTCATAAATCCTATTCACATTTTTCCCATCGAGGCAATAAACATCTTCCCGTTGCATTCTCACCTATATTTCCAAATTTTTAATTATTTAAAGTTTTAAATACAGGTCAAAAACTGACCCATTTTGGATAAAAACCCGAGTGACATCACAATGCACTCGCAAGGCAGGACAAGACACTCTGCGAGGGAGGGACACTCCTGCGTTTGTGAGGCGGCCTCTGCTGGCGCCCGATGCCTGACACCCGATGCCCGACGCCCAGTGGGTAGGGTTGTGCTGGAGTTGGAGTCATGGCCGAGCCCGGGGCTTGGTATGGGTCTGTGACCGGGACCGAAAAAGAAGCCTTTGCTTGAACCAAGGCCGAGCCTGTGTCCGTAGTCCTTAAACGAGCCCATAGATTAAGTCACGCCCACAGTGCAGCCCAGGCGGCAGCCAAGCTGATGGCTGGAGTCTACAGCCAGGTCCAGGCTGAATACGAGAACCAGGATGAGTTCCAGGCTCTGGAGCGGTTCTATGACCTGGGTAGGTCCTGAGAATGGGAGTGAGGGGAGGAGGAGGAGGGAGCTGGGGTGGCTAGAGGGAGATGGGGAGGTGAACAATCTTCCTATCCATTTGTGCCTAGGAACATTGATATGACAAGGAAAGCTTGAGCAGATTTGGATGGTATTTGTTTTGGTGTTTAGAAGATTGAGAAATTATTGATTTGAAATATATATGATCCTGAAAGGTCTTGATTGGTTGCAGGTCTAGATGATATTTACCCTTTTATTCATACCTAAACATTCTGATGAACATAAGTTCTCTATTTTTAAGAAATGTACTTTTATTCACGGTCCATTCTGTTTGGTTTTCTGCCCGATACAGCTAATTAGTAAACATCCCGGCGGAGGTATTTTGTAACTTTGTCAACACCCTTTATGTAGCAACTATTTGCATACCTTGGGTATGCGAGCACAGAATTTGACTGTGCCTTGTTACCTGTGACAATAAAGTAATCCATTCCATTCCTCGTTTTTTTGCCTATTTATCACAATAAACATTCAGGGCAGGCACCGGCAAATGACATTTTTTCCAAAATGTTGACATTTCTGTCCAAAGGATCGTTCATGTTATGTGCACCTCGTGTATGTCTTTCGTTTTGTGAAAACAGATTGGAAACTAAAGCCCCTGTCCCACTTAGGAAACCTGAACGGAAACCTCTGGTGACCTTGCCCATGACCCAAGGTTTCCATGAGGTCACCAGAGGTTTTGGTCACTCTCCCTAATGGTCAAAAGTGGTTTCCGCGTGGTCGAGGCTACTTCTAGGTTGCTTCGATTGTTTGGCTGAAGAAGGGTTTCACCCTGAAACTTTGCCTATTTCCATCGCTCCATAGATGCTGCCACACCCGCTGAGTTTCTCCAGCACTTTTGTTTACCTTCGATTTTCCAGCATCTGCAGTTCCTTCTTCAACATGGTTAAATCCGGCCTCGACTTAAAATAGTTTGCCATTTGGTCGATGCCAGTGGAGTGGGGTCACTATTAACTTACAGGCAGTCGAAGGCCATCTCCTTCGCTGACCGGCCATTTTGATTGGCTCATTGGAGTTTCACGACCTGGAAGACCCACCGGTAGGTAAAATGCCCGCTAAACTTTATTAAGCTTCTTAAAACTGTCTCCATTATTTCTCCCCTCCTCTCCCCTTCTCTCCCCTTCTCTCCCCTTCTCCCCCCCTTCTCCTCCCCTTCTCCTCCCCTTCTCCTCCCCTTCTCCTCCCCTTCTCCTCCCCTTCCCCTCCCCTTCTCCTTCCCTTCTCCTCCCCTTCTCACTGGGCAAATGTTTGGCAGATGCAGTATAATGTGGATAAATGTGAGGTTATCCATTTTGGTGGCAAAAACAGGAAAGCAGATTATTATCTAAATGGTGGCCGACTAGGAAAAGGGGAGATGCAGCGAGACCTGGGTGTCATGGTACACCAGTCATTGAAGGTAGGCATGCAGGTGCAGCAGGCAGTAAAGAAAGCGAATGGTATGTTGGCTTTCATAGCGAAAGGATTTGAGTATAGGAGCAGGGAGGTTCTACTGCAGTTGTACAGGGTCTTGGTGAGACCACACCTGGAGTATTGCGTACAGTTTTGGTCTCCAAATCTGAGGAAGGACATTATTGCCATAGAGGGAGTGCAGAGAAGATTCACCAGACTGATTCCTGGGATGTCAGGACTGTCTTATGAAGAAAGACTGGATAGACTTGGTTTATACTCTCTAGAATTTAGGAGATTGAGAGGGGATCTTATAGAAACTTACAAAATTCTTAAGGGGTTGGACAGGCTAGATGCAGGAAGATTGCTCCCGATGTTGGGGAAGTCCAGGACAAGGGGTCACAGCTTAAGGATAAGGGGGAAATCCTTTTAAACCGAGATGAGAAGAACCTTTTTCACACAGAGAGTGGTGAATCTCTGGAACTCTCTGCCACAGAGGGTAGTCGAGGCCAGTTCATTGGCTATATTTAAGAGGGAGTTAGATGTGGCCCTTGTGGCTAAGGGGATTAGAGGGTATGGAGAGAAGGCAGTTACGGGATACTGAGTTGGATGATCAGCAATGATCATATTGAATGGCGGTGCAGGCTCGAAGGGCCGAATGGCCTACTCCTGCACCTAATTTCTATGCTTCTATGTTTCTATGTTTCCCCTTCTCTCCCCTTCTCTCCCCTTCTCTCCCCTTCTCTCCCCTTCTCTCCCCTTCTCTCCCATTCTCTCCCATTCTCTCCCATTCTCTCCCATTCTCCCCACATCTCTCTGCCTTCTCCCCTTCTCTCTCCCCTTCTCTCTCCCCTTCTCTCTCCCCTTCTCTCTCCCCTTCTCTCTCTCCCCTTCTCTCTCCCTTCCCTCTCTCTCCCCTTCTCTCTCTCCCCTTCTCTCTCCCCTTCTCTCTCCCTTTTTCTCTCCTTTTCTCTCTCCCCTCTTCCTCTCCCCCTTTCCCTCTCCCCTTTTCTCTCCCCTTTTCTCTCCCCTTCTCTCTCCCCTTCTCTTTTCTCTCGCCTTCTCTCTCCCCTTCTCTCTCCCCCTTCTCTCTCCCCTTCTCCTCTCTCCCCTTCTCTCTCCCCTCTCTCTCCCTTCTTCTCCCCTCTCTCTCCCCTCTCTCTGCTTCTCGCCCCATTCCCCCCCCCCACCTCCCCCGCACTCTCTTAAGGACTTAACATGCTCTGTGGCAGCCGTTTTCCTTCCTCTTCTTCGCGCAGACAGCGCTCCTCTCTGCTCTCCATGGCCCCTACCTCTGTGTGTGTGTGTGTGTGTGTGTGTGTGTGTGTGTGTGTGTGTGTGTGTGTGTGTGTGTGTGTGTGTGTGTGTGTGTGTGTGTGTGTACGTGTGTGTGTGTGTGTGTGTATGTGTACGTGTGTGTGCGGTCTGTAGATGCAGCTCGAGGTTTTCCAGGCGCGTGACCAAAACCTCCGGCGACCTCATGGAAACCTTGGGTCGCGGGCAAGGTCACCAGAGGTTTCCGTTCAGGTTTCCTAAGATTTCCTTAAATTTGCTACATTTTCTTGTGGTCTTGGATGGCGTTGTGCCCAAACCAAGCTGTGATAATCCTGATAAAATGATTTTTATGGTGCATTTGTAGACATTGATGAGGGGTGTAGGGGACAAAAAATTGGGATCACTGTTTAGAAATAAAAAGTCACCAGTTTTAGACAAAAAATGTGGGAATTGTTTTGTCTCCAAGCTTTGTAGGTATTTGGACATTATTTTTTCAAAGAGCAGTGAAAGCAGAAATTATAAATATTTTAAAGCAGATAATTTTTTGATGAGCAAAGGTTAGCTGGTTGAAGGCAGGAATTCAAAGTAACCTTCTCTGTTCTTGATTTATATTCGCAGTTTTTTAATGTATTGCTGCATCCACTGGAGAAATCACACCCATTCAGAAAGCCTTTTTCAACATAGAAGGATGAGGGGGATTTTATAGAAACATATAAAATTATAAAAGGACTGGACAAGCTAGATGCAGGAAAAATGTTCCTAATGTTGGGTGAGTCCAGAACCAGGGGCCATAGTCTTAGATTAAAGGGGAGGTCATTTAAGACTGAGGTGAGAAAAAACTTTTTCACACAGAGAGATGTGAATTTATGGAATTCCCTGCCACAGAGGGCAGTGGAGGCCAAGTCACTGGATGGATTTAAGAGAGAGTTAGATAGAGCTCTAGGGGCCAGTGGAATCAAGGGATATGGGGAGAAGGCAGGCATGGGTTATTGATAGGGGACAATCAGCCATGATCACAATGAATGGCAGTGCTGGCTCGAAGGGCCAAATGGCCTCCTCCTGCACCTATTTTCTATGTTTCTTTGTCTATGTAAGAAAACAAACTACACTACACACCTACGGACTTTTTATAGGGGGACAATCGAGAGCACATTGACCTACGGCATCACTTCCTGGTTCGGGAGCTGCAAGGCGTACGAACGGCACCAACTAGACAGGATTGTGAAGACCGCCAGCAGGATTATTGGTGCTCCACTCCCTTTCCTGCTGGACATATACAGGAAGAGATGTATAAGCAGAGCCATCTCCATCATCAAAGACCCCTACCACCCATCGCATGACATGTTCTCCATCCTGCCATCTGGGAAGAGGTACAGGAGCATTAGCTGCAAAACCAGCAGGATGCTCCTCAGCTTCTTCCCACAGGCTATAAGACTGCTAAATGGACTTTGCCCCCTGCCAAAGTATCGCGCACCAACCACCAACCTGGACACACTGCAGCAGAGCCACTGTTGTGCCGCTGCCGATCGGAACGCCTGTTGAATGTTTAGTAGAGTGTTAAATTTGTTCATGATACATGTATTTTTATTTCTATTTATTTTGAATGCACACTGAATGGACACTGGTTGAGCAATGTTTTTTTGTTTCCTCTGGGTATGTGAATACTCAGGAAATGACAATAAAGATATACAACACAATACAATACAAAATACAATAAATAGGCACAGGAGTAGGCCAGTTGGCTCCTCGAGCTTGTTCTACCTTTCAACTGAATTGAATCAAATCAAAACTGATCATGATGGAGTTATCTCAAACGCCATTATCCTGCATTACATTGTTTTACTTTGTTCTTCTAAAATCCCCAAATTAATCAATCTCGGTTTTATATGATGCCAACGAGTGAGCATCCACACGCTCCGCCATGAATAGAAAATGTCAAAGAATCATCGCCCATTAATCAAGGAATTTCTCCTCACTGAATCCATGCTGACCATCGAGCAATCGCAATCCTACACTCCTCTTCTAATATCATTTTATTCTCAGCACATTCTCATCCACCCTTCTTCTTTCTCCCCTCATTCACTCCCTTCACTCACACACAGGGTAATTTACATTGGACAATTAAGTTACCAATCTGCAGTCTTTGGGGGAAACCAAAGCACTGCTCATTGGGAGAACGTGAAAAGTTCATACAAACAGCACAGAAGCTTATGATTGCACCTGGATTGATGAGCTGCGAGATAGCAACACTACCTTTGTGGTGCCCTACGTTAAGTTTGGCATGATTTATCCATTTTTTTAGACAAAAACACAAATTCTAGGCTCCTCGTTCAGGAGAAATGTCCTTCCTAACCATTACCCTGTTGAGATTTCTAAAACTGATTTATGTTTCAATCATGTCACCTTCTCATTCTTCAAAACTAAAGTAATTAATTTATCTTTATACATTGGACTCCAGATGTGATCTCATTATGACCCTGTATAAGATTTTGGATATAATATATAGGCCCTATATTACATACCATTTTGGCAGACAGGGACGAGAGGTGTTGACGAGGGAGAATGGGTGCAGGAATTCGGCTCCCAAGAGCGGCTGGGCAACGTTCACAATGATAAACTTCCCCTTGTACGAGCGGGTCGTACGTGAGGGTAAGGGTCCACGTACCATGCATCCGTATGTCGCTCCCATTAACAGCCGAGAGGACAGGGCCTTTCTTCCGATTCTGGCCGATTTTGATCGCCTCTACAGACGATCGGCTGAGGCATTTCCCTGAAACGAGCAGGAAAAGTGGCAGCGTCGAGCCTCCATGCCAAAACGGAAGTGGTAGTAGCACCAATGCCTCGGGACGCTGCTGCGTTCTTCGGTGGAAGCTGAGGGCATGCCCTCCTCGCTGAGTCGCCGTGGCGAAAGGCGTGCTGGTGTGGGCAGGTGGTCATTGGCGCAGACATCCTGATGCCTGGTCATCCAGAGCTCATCTGCCCGCTCCGTGAGCTGCTGGGGATCGTTGAAATCCGCGCCGGCGAGCATCAGGCGGACATCATTGGGCATCTGTTACAGGAACGCCTGCTCGAACAACAGGCACGGGCAGTGGCCGTCCATGAGCACGAGCATCCTGGCCATCAGGACGGACGGACGACCGCCGATCTCCCAAGCTGTCCATGTGCAGGATGCGGGCGGCACGTCCCGTCGGCTGTGTTCGAAGTTCTGCAACAGGAGAGCCTTAAGGACTTGAAGGTCCTGCAGGTAAGGCAGTAGACGGGAGGCGGACTACAGCAGCAGGGCTCCCACCATGTGGAAGTATCTCGTTTCATCTGCGACGATGTGGTGCAGATGAATCTGCGCCTTGACAAGGGCGAACCACACCTGCGGTTGATCGAGCCAAAACGCGGGCGGTCTCAAGCTGGCAGCATTCTGATAGCTGCTGGGAGGGCCGGCGGGAAGCTAACTGTCCTGCATCTCGTCGTCCAACTTCGGATGGACGCGTCGGGGTCACCAATTTGGCGGATAGAGACGAGGGTCGATGGTTTAAATTAAGTTTTATTCGTAAAACGATTAAACTAACAATGGGTCTCTCACAACCAACAAAAGCAGATTCAGCCACAGCGGTGGTCTAGAGCAACTGAAGAGGCATTGTCCAGAAGGCACGCGAAAACGCAACCCCTCCCTGTGTCACATGCCCAAGGAACCCGACCGCAGGGTTCGACTACTTGCGAGCACAAGCAGGTCCCGTTACACCATACCATTTGTCTTCCCAATGACATGCTGCAATCCACGTTACCTTCCAGTGACTTTAGACGTTACTTTAGAGCAGTGGTTCCCAACCTTTTTTTGGCCATGCCCCACCTAATCACCTCTAAAATCCTCATGCCCCCCCCCCCCCACCCCCCCCCCCCCCCCCCCCCCCCCCCCCCCCCCCCCCATGTGGTGATATATAATTCTTATCATTTAAAAAGTGAACTCCGTTTCAGCTGAAGAAGCTTAAAACGCCAATACCTTGGTTTAAACAAGCTTCAAAAGAACATGGCATCCATGAAAAAGAAAAATGAAATAAACAAAAGACAGTTAAAGTTCTGAGCAAGAAAGTACTAAAAAATTGTTTAAAAAAAAGAAAGAAACATTAGGTGGTATTAAAATAAAAATCGAAAATTTGAACCCAGACATCCTCAGTCGCGCTCAATTGCCCCCCTTAAAAATCAAATTGCCCCCCTGTGGGGCGTACGCCCCACGTTGGGAACCACTGCTTTAGAGATAGAGTGCAAAAACAGGCCCTTTGACACACCGAGTCCGTGCCGACCACCTTACATTAACCTACACATTAGGGACAACTTTACATCTTGCCAAAGCCTAATAACCTACAAACCTGTATGGCTTTGGAGTGTGGAGGAAACTGGAGCACCTGGAGAAAACCCACACCGACAAAGGGAGAATATTCAAACTCTGACAAAAAGCACATAGTCAGGATCAAGCCTGGGTCTCTGGTACTGTAATGCCCCTATCCCACTTAGGAAACCTGAACGGAAACCTCTGGAGACTTTGCTTCCCACCCAAAGTTTCCGTGCGGTTCCCGGAGGTTGCAGGTGGTTGCCGGAGGTTGCAGGTAGTGGAAGCAGGTAGGGAGACTAACAAAAACATCCAGGAACCTCCAGGAACCGCATGGAAACCTTGGGTGGGGCACAAAGTCTCCAGAGGTTTACGTTCAGGTTTCCTAAATGGGACAGGGGCATTAGGCAGCAACTCTACCATTGTACCACTGTGCCACCCCTTGTTTGCAAAGGTCTTGTGTTGTGTCCTGCTTGTCAAAGTTATGTTGTCCTATAGATCAGAAAGACCTAAGCAAAATTTTAAATTAGGAATATTCAGCAAGTGATTAGATCCATTCCTGTCCCTAGTAAGTTCATTAAAATCTTTGTTCAGATGTCTAAATTTAGGTGCCAATGTGCAACTGCAAAATAGGCATTAACAAGTTAATCAATCATATTTGTTCATGACAGCAAGGGAGCATCCTGCCCAATTCTTGATTCTACATGAACTCAAGAGAAATAGACTGTATAATGATAATAATATGCATTGTGATTGCCAAGGGTAAAATATTACATTCAAATGAACCATCATAGACATTTTAAATCATAGTTACCATTACAATATCAATAACTTCCAATGTACAATAATTTAATCTCATCAAAATACATTTTAAATTTTGATTCTGCAATTATTTATTCATCTATCCAGCTAAATTGGTCCATTACAATGGCAGCAGTTGGTATCAAAACTAATGTCCAGGTAATGACATCATTTATGGTACAAGTCAGTATTAAACATGGGAACAATATAACATTTGACAACAGAGTTGAAGGTGTCTCTTCAAGATTTTCCTTTTTGAAATGCAAAGTCTTAATATTTTCTCCATTAAAAATGTATAAAGATTTCTATTAATTATTTAGATTGTGATTCATTGTTACATGATTTGGCTCCCTCACGATTGATCTGAACCTGTGTGATATTAACTAAACTTTATCTAAGACCAAACCTGAAAGGGCAGGTATTGAGAAACATCTATCTATCTATCTATTAATATATAAAACTGTGTGCCTGCCGATGTCCGGATTCCGGCTGCCGTTGTCCAGCTTCTGACTTCCGGCCGCCTTTCTTCCTTGGATTCCTTGCTATGCCGAAACCAGACGCAGAATCTCCGAGATCTTTTCCATTTCGTTAGAGATTTCACTTTTCTTTCAAAGTATCCACTCCTGATTACATTTCGTCATGTTTATGTACACATTTTTAATCAAATCCTTCTCCTCCCCCCCTAATATTAAAAAAAAAAAAATGGCTTCTCAACCATAGAAGCAGCCCCAGCCCCAGCCCCAGCCCCTGGTGAACGTTCCATCGTGCGATGTCACAATGCCCAATGCTCAAAGACATTGTTGCCATAGAGGGAGAACAGAGAAGGTTCACCAGACTGATTCCTTGGATGTCAGGACTTTCATATGAATAAAGACTGGATGGACTCGGCTTGTACACGCTAGAAGTTAGTAGATTGAGGGCGGATCTTATAGAAACTTACAAAATTCTTAAGGGGTTGGACTGGCTAGATGCAGGAAGATTGTTCCAGATGTTGGGGAAGTCCAGAAGAAGGGGTCACAGTTTAAGGATAAGGGGTAAATCTTTTAGGACCGAGATGAGAAAAACATTTTTCACACAGAGAGTGATGAATCTCTGGAATTCACTGGCACAGAAGGTAGTTGAGGCCAGTTCATTGGCTATATTTAAGAGGGAGTTAGATTTGGCCCTTGTGACTAAAGGGATCAGGGGGTATGGAGAGAAGGCAGGTACAGGATACTGAGTTGGATGATCAGCCATGATCATATTGAACGGTGGTGCAGGCTCGAAGGGCCGAATGGCCTACTCCTGCACCTAATTTCTATGTTTCCCCCCCCGCAAACGCCGGGTCTGCACTTGGTCCAGTGAACATATAAAATCCATCCAGAGAAGTCCGATACTGTGAAATGTTGATATTCACTTGAGCTTTGCAAAGAGAAAATATCAGATAAACATATCATAATGAAGATTATTTTGCGTGGGCATTCCATTGATTAAGAAGATAGAATGCATCATTATTGAGTCCCAGTTGGCAGAATAATCATGTGTTCCCACCTTTTGGACTAAGGTTAACAATACTAAAAGGCCACTGGATCACAGTAGGGCCTTTTTTTGTGGCATGGCAAACTGAAGACACGTCTCCTTGTTTATGAGGGTCCACAAGAGCTGGTAACATTGTTCATTGCTAAGCAGGTAGGTCACGAAATTATCTCTAAATAACTAAAAGTGTTTGTCTTATTTGTGTCTATGTGTGTGTGTGTCAATCTGGTTAATTCCTTTCTTATTCCAAACGCTAGGCCACAGACTTCCCTATTTTCAGACTTCCTACTAACATTTTTCCCGTTGAGGCGATAAACATCTTCCCGTCGCATTCCCACATATATCTTAAGTTATTAATTGTTGTTAAAACAGCCCAAAAACTCACCTATTTCCGAGAAATAAAAACGAGTGACGTCACAATACACTCATAAGGCAGAATGGGACACTCGGCGAAGGGTAGTACTCCAGCGATTACGGTGAACATGGAGTGGCGGCGGCTGCCAGCGCCCGACTCCCGAACCTGGTAGGGAGGGTGGTGCCGCAGGCACTGGCTGGAGCTGATCCTGGTGCTGGAGCTGGAGTGAGGGCCGAGCCCGGGGCTTGGGATGGGGCCGTGACGGGGGCCGAGAAAGACGCCGCCACAGGAACCAAGGACGAGCCTAGGTCCGGGGTCAGGGACGAGCCCGGAGATGAAGTCGGGGTCTGCAATAGAGTGGCTGAGCTGACAGCTGCAGTCTGGAGTAGAAGTCGGGACCTGCACTGGAGCCCTGGCGGTGGCCGAACTGACAGCTGCAGTCTACATCCAGGACCAGGCCGAGTACGAGAACCAGGCTGAGTTCCAGGCCCTGGTGCAGCTCTATGACCCGGGTAGGACCTGGTTAGGTCTTGGGGCAGGGTATGGGAGTGAGGAGGAGAAGGAGGAGGAGGATGAGGGAAATGAGGAGGAGGGAGATGGGGTGGGGAGAGGGGTGGTAGAGGGAGATGGGGAGGGGTGGAGAAGGGAGATGACCCCTCCCTATCTACCCTCACTCCCACCCTCTCAACCCCCCTCCCTCTCTTCCTCCTCCCACTCTACCCCTCTCCATCTCCCTCGACCACTTCCTCTCTAGCCCTCCTACACCCCACCCCCATTCTCCCCCCTCCCTCTCCCTCTACCCCCATCTATCTACCCCTCACTGTCTGTCCCTCTCCCTCTCTACCCCACACCCCCTCCCTCTACCCTCCCTCTGTACTCCCCTCCATCTCTACCCCCTCCCTCTCCCTTTCTACCACCTCCCTCTACCCCTCCTTCTCTCTCTACCTCCTCCCTCTCCCTCTATACCCCTCTCCCTCTACCCTCCCTCTCTATTCCCGTCCCTCTCTACCCCATCCCTCTCTCTCTCTACCCCCTCCCCCTCCCTCTCTGCCCTCTCCCTATCTACGCCCTCTCTCTCTACCCCTCCCTGTACCACCCCACCCTCTCAAGGGATGGAAGAGGGAGGAGGGAGGAGGGAAGAGGGAGGAGGGACGAGGGAGGAGGGAGGAGGGGGAGAAAGAGATATGAGCCGTGCCTGTGCAGATGAGGGCTATGCCTGAGTGGTGCAATATTGCGTTGGGGGTACGCTTGCATTGGGGGAACGGGTGAGTGGTGGAATTTTGCTTTGGGGCAGCAGACCCAATGGGTCTGCACTTGGTCTAGCATCCTTATAAAAATCAAAAAAATTAAAAAAAAGGATGCCTATTCATTGTCCACAGTTTATAGGATCTTGTCATGCAAAAATTGATGGTAACTGTAACAGAACTCAAAAAGTAATTAATTGACTGCAAAATATTTTGAAACATTCCAAGGCCACATTCCCTTAGTTATTTGTAGAAACAAGGAACAGCAGATGTTAGTTCTTAAAGAGAAGGCACACCGTGCTGGAGTTACTTAGCAGGTCAGACAGCATTTCTGGAGAACATGGATAGATGATGTTTCATGTCGAGATCCCTCAGACTGAAGAAGGGTTCTGATCCTTCTGCCGATGGATTGTAGAGGGAGGAAGCTAAACCCATAAGAACCTATAGATCTTATTTCATGAAATACGTGCATCCGTAGTTACAATAAATGCAGATTTTGCTTCCTGAACCTGCATTATCACACCCCCGATATCTCATTCTAGCTCTTTGCAGTTCCTGCACATTTTAAAGTCTGCACTTTCTCTTTAGCTGTAACACTATATTTTGCCCTTTCCCTTTTCGCATTACCTGATGTACTCCTGTATGGTTTCAACGTACACATGTATGGTATGATTTGCCTGGATAGTATGGAAGACAAAGCTTTTCACTGCATCATGGTACATATCACAATAAATAAGCCAAGACCAACCAATACGAAAATCATCCTCCACTGCCAGACTGAGCCCGCATGCAAACTGCTGGAACAGCACCTCGTATTCTGCTTGGGTAGTTTACAACGTTATGGTATGAACATTGGATTCTCCAATTTTATATAACTAACCTATAAGCACCATCCCCCTCCACCACCCCCCCACCCCAACCCACTTTTTGTCCCTTCTTCCTTGTGTCTCACCTGGGTGTGCATCCATTTTCCACTTTCCCACATCCCGTTCCACTGTCATCACATTTTGTGCATTTTCTATCCTCATCTCCTTATCTAACACTGTGTGTCTTCTCATCTCTGGTCTTTGACTAGCCATCTGACAAAATCAAAACAAAAACTCATCTCTAACCAGCTATCACTTATCAGACCCCCATATCCCTGCCGGCATTCTGTTCCCCCTCACACCCTCTACGGTCATTCTGAAGAAGGGTTCTGACCCGAAACATCACCTATCCATATTCTCCAGAGATGCAGCCAGACCAGCTGAGGCACTCCAACCACTTGTGCCTTTATTTGTAAACCAGCATCTGCAGTTTCTTGTGTCTACAATACTTGTACCTTTGATCTTTACAGAACAATACTAGCTTCTCTAATATCTGAATCAAATTGTAGTTCCTTACCTCTGATAATTATTTTGTGAATCTGCTTGGCATCCCTTCCGAGGTCTATACAGGAATGATAAGAAAATGCTGGTCTCTCAAAAGCTGAGCTGGAAGAATTAATAATGGGGAATAACCAAATGGCAGTTCAAGTTTATAATCATATTTACAAGGTACAGTACATGTACAGTGAAAACAATTGTTTGCAACAGCATCATAGGCACATAGACTCAGAAAACAAACAAAAGCAAATTATACATACATAGAACATAGAACATAGAAAATAGGAACAGGAGCACCGCCATTCATTGTGATCATAGCTGATCGTCCCCATCAATAACCCGTGCCTGGTATCATAACAAATCATGACATTATACATAAATCACACAAAATTCCAAAAAAAAGAAGACTGTGCAAAAAACAAGACTGGTGGAAAAACACAATTAGAAAACAAGTCCATTGTAGTGCAAAGTTGTCCGTAGTGTTTCACTGTTGCCCATAAACACCAGCAGTTGGTAACATGCAGGAATGCCTTTTTAGGTAATAGCACAAGTCAGAAGAAAAATCAAAAACATTTAGGCAGAGTGAAACTGATTTAACAGTGAAGTGTATTATGTCCATTTAGAAGATGTAAATAGGTGTGTGGGTAAATATGATGGAATTTATTTGGATTTACAAAAAAAAGGCACTAAATATAATGTTTCATAGAAGGTTATAAAATAGAGGTTTGAACATTGGAGAATCATATATCAGCATGCACAAGGGATTAGTTAATTGTTAGAAATTGAGGAAGAATCAGTAGCCATTTCCAGATTTGTAAGGTAATTAGCAGCGTGTTCAATGGAACAGTGCTGGAGCCTCAGCTGTTTTCAAACTATAGTAATGAGGCACTGTGTATATTGTACTTAACAGCTAATTATATAAACATGAAAGAAAAAGGATATGGATGGGTTAAGAAAGGGCAAACAGTATAATTTGCAGAAATGTAACTTTACCCTATTTGGGAGGAACAACAGGAAGGCAGAATAATATTTTAATTGCTAACTATTCCCCTTGTTGAGAAAGATTTGCATGCCTACATAGAAGATATACAGTGAGATATACACTTAGGCACAACTTGTAATTAGGAGGGCAAATGGAAAATGTTGATTGTTATTACAAAGAGGATGGAATACCCAAGTGGTCCAAGCAGAATGGGCTTTGATGAAATCATACCCAATGTACTGCATAAAACCTTTGTCTCCTTATTTAATGCGGTATTTATTTGCCTTAGAGAGAAGGCATTAAATGTTCATTAGTTTGATTCCCGAGATGAAAGATTAGGCAGCATGAGCTTTTTCCACACTGTGAACTTTGGAAGAATGACAGGTGATCAAGTCAAAACATATTTTTTTCTAAAAGAGTTTGATCAAATAGTTGTTCAAGAAGGAACTGCAGATGCTGGAAGATCGAAGGTACACAAAAATGCTGGATAAACTCAGCGGGTGCAGCAGCATCTATGGAGCAAAGGAAATAGGCGACGTTTTGGGCCGAAACGGGCCGAAGGGTTTCGGCCTGAAACGTTGCCTATTTCCTTCGCTCCATAGATGCTGCTGCACCCGCTGAGTTTCTCCAGCATTTTTGTGTACCTTTGATCAAATAGTTGCTGTGGCAGTTTAGTACAGGTACAAAGGTATTTGCTTTTGGTTTTGGGGATCACCCATTTAAAAACTGAATTGTTGAAGATTTTTCTTCAGAGGCTTGTGAGTTTTGGAAATGATCTTTGCCTGAGGGATGTGGATGCAGTAATTAAGAACATTCAACATTAGTTAGACTTTTGGACGGTTACAGAGTTTAAAGGGATTATGCAGGGAAGCGGGATTGAAGCCAGTGATCAGATCAGCTAAGATCTTCTTATGTTGGCAGAACAGACTCAGGAAGGCCTGAGGTCTACAACTGCTTTGATAGCTTATCTTCTTGTAACAAAGTTAATAGTACCAAATAGCAATGGATGACTAAATGAATACCGACGCGTCGAATTACACAAGACCTTTAAAAATCATAGTTATAAACCGTAAGCAGAACCGCAAAAATTAGATCATTAGATGATGCAAATGAGTGTCATCTTCTGCTGACATATTTAGGTTGCCATGTCTTTGAACACTGTCCAATGCTGGGCAACGCATTGCTGATTCACTCACCTCACACTGAGCAACTCTTTTTCACAGCCTGCAGTGAGCTAATTGAAACAGAACACTCAGATTACAGCTTCATTAAGATCGATAAACTTTCGACCTGAACACTGCCCAGTCCATCATCAGCTCTGACCTCCCCACCATCGAAGGGATTTATTGGAGTCGCTGCCAGCATCATCAGAGACCCACACTATCCTGTACAGACACTCATTTCACCCCTACCATCGAGAGGAAGATACAGGAGTCTGAAAACTGTAACGTCCAGGTCAGGATCAGCTTCTTCCCTACAGCCATCAGGCTATTAAACACTACAACCTCAAATAAGCTCCGAACTACAATAGACTATTATTATTATTATTATTATTATTATTATTATTATTATTATTATTATTATTATTATACTATTGTTTGTTTTTTGTGTGTGTGTGTGTATATATATATATATATGTGTGTGTGTGTGTATACATATATATATATACAGTAAGTACAGTATATATATATGGTGCACTGTATATATGGTGTACTGTATGTACAATATATATATGGTGCGCTTGTGAGTGTGTGTATATATACACACTGAACTTTTTTTCTCGCTCATTGATTATATTGCTTACAGTGTACTATGTTTACATATTATGTTGTGCTGCAGCAAGTAAGAATTGCATTGCTCTATCTGGGACATATGACAACAAAACACTCTTGACTCTCTGGACTCTATCTGCCTGTGGTCAATGGATTATGTGTTCACAATGATTCTACATTTACACTAAAGGCAAAATTCAAACCAAATCAATGATCTGACCAGATAACAAGGAAACCACTGACCAAATAGACAAGACCAAATTTAATTTAAGAATTTGAAATAGATACTAAGTGCAAGTTTTCAGCCTTCACTCGTACAGTACTCCAAGAGGTTATGTTATACATGCATGCTTTACAATCATCAAAGTTCATTAGTTGTTTAAATGTTATGATCACAGAAAATAAGAATTAATATTTCAGATCAAATGCCTAGTGTCAGACTGGGAAGGAGACAAAGGAAGCTGATTAAACTGTTGGGAGGTTGGATATCAATCAATCAATCAACCTTTATTGTCATCTTGCAAAGCAACAGTTGTACAGTGCAAAATGACAAGACGTTTCCCAGAGAATACCGGAGCATCGCACATAAAACTTCAACATTTCACACATTATAACAGTAAAAACAAGCCAGCCCCTGATGAAGCAGTATAAAGAGTTAAAAGCAGGTAAAACAGCAACATTAAAATACACTAAAAACAGTCATTAAAATGTCCAGGGCAGCTGATTTGAGTGGCCAGTGCCAGAGTTATTAAAATGTCAGTGCAAAAAAAACAGAATCAGGTGACTGTGAGTAGAGTGACTGTTTAGCAGCCTCACAGCCTGTGGCAGGAAGCTGTTTCGCAGTCTGGTAGTCCGGGCTTTGATGCTACGGTATCTCTTGCCTGATGGCAGGAGATCCAGGTGTGTGTGGAGGGGGTGCAGTTTGTCCTTAGCTATTCTCAGAGCTTTTTTCAGACAGCAGCTCTGGAACAGTTCTTGTACCGAGGGTAGGGAGACACCAATGATCCTCTCTGCTCCCCTCACTACCCTCTGCAGAGCCTTCCTGTCCGAGCAGTTACAGTTGGAGTACCACGTGTTCATGCAGTACGTGAGTACAGACTCCACCGGCCCCTGTAAAAAGTACTGAGGATGTTGGTGGGGAGTGAGGCCTGTTTGCGTTTCATCAGGAGTGGCTGATGGGCCCGTTTGACAATCCCAGTGTTGTTCCTGGACCAGGTGAGACTGTCTGTAATTTGCACCGAGGAACTTTATGCTCTCTACTCTCTCCACCGTGGTGCCACTGATGTTGACGGGTGTGTGTTTGGGCTGTGTCCTCCTGAAGTCGACAATCATCTCCTTTGTTTTGTCGACGTTTAATGCAAAATTGTTGTTGCCGCACCAGACCACTAGTTGTTTCATTTCCTCCCTGTACATTGATTCGTCATCGCCACTGATGAGTCCCTCCACTGTTGTGTCATCTGCAAATTTTATGATCTAATTGTCCCTGAATCTGGCAGCACAGTCATGTGTGAGCAGTGTGAACAACAGCGGGCTGAGCACACAGCCTTGAGGGGAGCCGGTGCTCAACGTGATCGAGCCTGAGGTGTTCTTGCCAACACGGACTGACTGCAGTCTCTCTGTCAGAAAGTCCAAGATCCAGTGACACAGGGTGGTGTTGAGGCCCAGCAGGGTTATCTCTGATAGGATGTAAAGAAGGGATTGGGGGGATTAGCTGTGAACAAACTTACCTGGGCAATGAGTGAATGAGATCATTCTTTAGGGAACGGGGGTTCCCAACGTCATCTATAAATGAGGCTCTCACTAGGGTCACCTCTATGTCCCATAGCTCCACTCTCACCCCCATCCCCCCACTTGTAACACAACAGAGTCCCCCTTGTCCTCACCTTCCACCCTACCAGACGTCTCATACAACAGATAATCCTCCAACATTTTTGCCACCTCCAATGGGATCCCACCAATGGCCACATCTTCGCATCTCCTCCCCTTTCAGCATTCCGCAGAGACTGCTCCTTCCGTAACTCCTTGGTCAATTTGTCCCTTCCCACCCAAACCACCCGCTCCCCTGGTACTTTCCCTTGTAACCGCAGGAAATGCTGCACTTGTCGCTTTACCTCCCCCCTCGACTTCATCCAAGGACCCAAGAAGTCTTACCATGTGAGGCAGAGGTTCACCTGCACCTGCTCCAACCTCATCTATTGCATCCGCTGTTCTAGGTGTCAGCTGCTCTATATCGGTGAGACCAAATGCAGGCTTGGCGATCGCTTTGCATAACACCTCCGCTCAGTTTACAAAAGGATACAAAGGACATTTATTATCACATGCACCAAATGGTGTAGTGAAATTTGACTTACCAATGCAGCAAACGAATAAAGATAAGACACAACATTAAAGAATTTAACAATAAACATAAAAAAACATCCCCCACAATGGTCCCACTGAGGGGGAAGGCAGAAAAGCCCAGTCCCATCCCCTTTTCACCCATAGTCGGGCCAATTGTGGCCTCCGCAGCCAGTCCCATGTTTCCAGGCCCTCTTGCCGGAAAAGTTGGAACTCCGGCGTCGGGTGAACACCCCTCAGCGGCTTGGAAATGTCTGGAGCGGCCGCTTCCTCCTCGGAGACTGCGGCACCCGTGGTCCTCAGGCCACGCTGGCTAGAGCTCCGACTCTGGCGATCTCGAATCCCAGGCTCCGCGGTATTTTAAATCCAGCGCGCCTGTGGCCGGACACCCGCGGCCACAGCTCCTCGGATGTTGAAGCCGGCAGTCGCAGCACTCCGGAGCTTACTGGTAAGGCATCGCCCGCTCCGTGATGGTGTCCCCACGCTGTGCCGCCGCCGAAGCTGTAGTTCCGGCCGGTCCTGACCGGAAAGGCCGCTCCAGTCCGATGGTAGGCCGCGAGGAGGGGGCAAAGAAGCAGCTCAGAGGGAAGCTGCCTCTCCGACCAGGTAGGGACTAGAAAATAAAGTTTCCCCCTTCCCCTCCCCCCACCCACCACATAAAAGACTAGAAGACCTCCAAAACAAACATTTTAACTCACTACAATTTTTTTTTAAAGGGTGAAAGGACTAACAGCTGCTGGCAGGGCAGCCTTACTCAACAGCGCCCCCTCCTGAGGTTTCATTACCCAACCTGATCTCCCGGTGGCACAGCACTTCAACTCCCCCTCCCATTCCGAATCCAACCTTTCAGTCCTGGGCCTCCTCCATGGCCAGAGTGAGTCCCACCACAAATTGGAGGAGCAGCACCTCATATGTCGCTTGGGCAATTTACACCCTAGTGGTATGAACATAGACTTCTCCAATTTCAGGTAGTCCTTGCTTTCTCCCTCTTTCCCCTCCCCTTCCCAGCTCTCCCAGCCTATTGTCTCCGCCTCTTCCTTTCTTCTCCCCCCCCCCCCCCCCCCCCACGCCCCCCCCCCCCCTCCCCCCCCCCCCCCAACCCCCACATCAGTCTGAAGAAGGGTCTCGACCCAAAACGTCATCTATTCCTTCGCTCCATAGATGCTGCCTTATCCGTTGAGTTCTCTAGCATTTTTGCCTACCTGAGATCAGTTTGAGGTCAGATAGTTGAAGTGAATCTCGTGCAGTGTTCAAGTCCTTGATAGTTGTTATGAGGTAGCTATTCTTGAACCTGATGGTTACGGTTTTCATACTCCTATATCTTCTAGTTGGCAGTAAGGGTGGAATGTGTGCATGGCCTGGGTGATATGAGTGTTTAATAATATCAGTTGCCTTTTTGAGGCAGTGCCTCTTATGAATTCCTTCAAATGAGAGGAGATAAATCCCTGCGATGGACCAGGAAGTGTCTGCCACCTTCTATAATCTCTTTCAATTGTGGTGTTTGAGTGGCCGAACCAGGTTGTGATAAAACTAGTTGAGCCCGACCAAACTCCAGAGGTTTACAAGAGTATCCATCAACCTACTGAATCTTCTTAATCTTCTAAAGAAGTTGAAATGTTGATGGAATTTCTTTATGATTACAACAATATATATGGCCAGGTACTTGAATTTGTTGACTCTCCACTGACAACCTGTCGATGAAGGTAGGTTTGTAGATCCTCAGATTTCCCTGTTGAAAATTAACAATCAGTTCCTTGTTCTCGCTGACTTTGAGGAAGGTTGCTGTTCTGGCACCATTCTAACATTCTAACCTGCTCCACGGATGAGGCGTTCCACACCAGGACATCTGAAATGCCCTCATTCTTCAGGGAACGGGGATTCCCCTCCTCCACCATAGATGAGGCTCGCACAAGGGTCTCTTCCAGAAAGCAACACTGCTGAATCCCCATCCCCGCACTCGTACAAGGGCAGATTGAAACTGTCCCTTACCTCCCCCCTCTGCCTCATTCAAGGACAAGCATCGTTCCCGACAGAGGTTCCCAATCTCCTCCAACCTCATCTACTGCATCCGCTGCTCTAGATGTCAGCTGATTTACATCGGTGAGACTTAGCGGAGGTTGGGCGATCGTTTCGCCGAACATGCCGCTCGGTCCGGAAGACCCACCTGACCTCCCGGGGCTCAGCACTTCAACTCCCCCTCCCATCCCAATGAGGCCGACCAGGGTCTCTTCCATCCTGGGTCTCCTCTCTTGCTCTCCATCCAACACCGGAAATTGGAGGAACAGCATCAATATTCCGCTTGGGGAGCCTGCATCCGGAGGGCATTCAATTCAATTCAATTTAATTCTCATTTGGACCCCTTGAGGTCCAAACAAAATGACGTTTCTGCAGCCATACATTACAAACAAATAGACCCAAGACACAACATAATTTACATAAACATCCATCAAATTGCTGTGATGGAAGGCCAAAAAACGTATCTCTCCACTGCACTCCACCCCCCCCCCCCCCCCCCCCCCCCCCCCCCCCCGCCCCCCCCGATGTCAGAGTCAAAGTCAAAGCCCCCGGCTGGCGATGGCGATTGTCCCGCGGCCATTAAAGCCACGCCGGGTGGTGTGAGGTCGCACACCGGGTCTTGATGTTAGAACCCCTGGCGTGCGCTCGCAGAGTCCCGCGGCCATTCCAAGCCGCGCGGGGCGGCGATGTCAAGCCCTGCTCCAGGAGCTCTTCGACCCCGCAACTCGGACGGGAGAAGTCGCCGTTGCAGGAGCCCTGAAAAGCGGTCTCCCTCTGCCGCTGTCCGCCAGACCCGCAGTTGCAGCCTCCGAATCGGGCCGCAGCAGCGCTCCACCACCGCTCCACCCGCTCTGGACTCGGCCAGCTCCGCGACGGTGAGGTAAGTCGGCACCAGGGCCCCCGGTCTTCCTGTTGGAGGCCGCTCCACGTTGCAGCCCCAACGACAACGGAGGCCCGACCTCCCGGTCGGGTCAGCCGTGCAGGGAGAGATTTAAAAGTTCCCCCTCCCAATCCCACCCCTGTCCTGGGTCCCCCCCCACACACATACCCCAACATAAAATAGCAAAAACTACATAAAGACATAGACAAAAAATAATAAAAACGCAGACGGGCTGCAGAGGCCGCTGCTGACGAGAGTCGCGCCGCCTGCCGTGAACATTGAATTCTCCCAATTTTGTTAGCCCTTGCTGTCTCCTCCCCTTCCTTAGCCCTCGAGCTGTCTCCTCCCATCCCCAGCCTTCGGGCTCCTCCTCCTCCCTTTATCCTTCCTTCTCCCCGCCACCCCCTATCAGTCTGAAGAAAGGGTTTCGGCCTGAAACGTTACCTATCTCCTTCGCTCCATAGATGCTGCTGCACCCGCTGAGTTTCTCCAGCATTTTTGTGTACCAGTGAAACCATATCCTTGTTCTGTCCCAGAAGAGGTGAAAGCAGATGCATGGGAGCTTCTCATTCCTTATCTGCTCCCATTCACTCACTGACCATATAACCTGGTTAACAGTTCATCCCCATGGTCATTTCAGTTTACCATATCAGCGACATCCTCTCCCCCACCATCCCTGCAATATAACACTGTTTTACGTCTCCTTTCCAGTTCATTGATCTGAAACATTAACTCTGTTTTACTTCTCACAGATTGGCCTGACCAGCTGGATTTTTCCAGCAGCATTGAACTAACTGTTGTAAGTATTCAGCGGGTTGGGGATCATCTGTGGAGTAATGGGCTGGTCAATATTTGAGGTTGAGACCCAGCTTCCGCTGATCTACATCGGTTAGACTTAGCGGAGGTCAACTCTCTCTACATGCTGGTGAATGGAGTTCCTGTTAGCTTTCATAGCAAAAGGATTTTGAGTATAGGAGCAGGGAGGTTCTACTGCAGTTGTACATATCTTGTTTGAGACCACACCTGGTGTGTTATTGGGTACAGTTTTGGTCTCATACAAATTTGATTGGATTGGACATTATTGCCATAGAGGGAGTGCACGAGACGGTTCCTTACAGACTGATCATCCTGGGATGTCAGAACAGTCTTATGAAGAAAGACTGGATAGACTTGGTTTATACTCTCTAGAATTTAGGAGATTGAGGGGGGATCTTTTAGAAACTTACAAAATTCTTAAGGGGTTGGACAGACTAGATGCAGGAAGATTGTTCCCGATGTTGGGGAAGTCCAAGACCGCAGGGGTCACAGCCGCCCCGAATGGGGGAAATCCCCTTAAAACCGAGATGAGAACGCCGACTCGAATCATACGGTGAGCCTTTTGCCCTTGGGGCCCGGACCTCCTGAAATTTCCTTTACAATGCTTGAAATTCTATGTTGTTGTTTTTAAAGTAATTTAATCTACATCTTGAGCAAATAAGTTATCTTTGCTAAATCTTTATTCTAATTTCTCAGCGAGTATCCAGCACTCCGGGTCATTGTGCACAGACTAAATGTCGCCAAGTGAAATAGGTCCCTGCCAGTAATGCCATGCAGAAGGCAATCACCTCTCAATTTCCACTCCTCTGCATTTATTTTCTTGTCAATTAATTACTCGAATAAAACTGAGAGCTGACGTATGAATGTTTTGTGTGCGTTTATCCCCAGCACAGATGCCCTCTTCCCTGCCTGGAAGAACTCTAACCTCGAGACAAGAAAACACACAGAACCAAAAAGATGGAGACATGTTAAGAGACATAAAAAAAATATAAGAAAAGGAACTGAGTTGATAGAAACATAGAAACATAGAAAATAGGTGAAGGGGTAGGCCATTCGGCCCTTCGAGCCTGCACCGCTATTCAATATGATCATGGCTGATCATCCAACTCAGTATCCTGTACCTGCCTTCTCTCCATACCCCCTGATCCCTTTAGCCACAAGGGACACATCTAACTCCCTCTTAAATATAGCCAATGAACTGGCCTCACCTACCTTCTGTGCCAGAGAATTCCACAGATTCACCACTCTTTGTGTAAAAAAATGTTTTTCTCATCTCGGTCCTAAAAGACTTCCCCCTTATCCTTAAACTGTGACCCCTTGTTCTGGACTTCCCCAACACCGGGAATAATCTTCCTGCATATAGTGCAGATAGTTTGATAACATATTGGAACTGCTTGCAGAAATATGATGTTGGGCAAAGGTAATAGTACATAACTGCAATATGTGTATGGTTGCTCATCGCAACACCAAACCATCATCGTAGATTCCGCTGCCATCATCCGACCCTTAAATCACGCCATGGCGGAACAGATATGTCCAATATAAACTCGTCAATTTATGGACCCGCCACCAGTTAGCAGTTCCAATGTCTGAAGGAAGCCACTTGCTATTTAATTCAATTACAGACCCCTATTATATAACATTCCCAGTAATTGAAAGTCCTACTGCTCTTTCTCAGCTCCTTTGTTCCCAGCATCTGAATTATGTGTCAAAGAACTATAACATGTGGAAATTAAAACCAGCTCTGCAGTATTTCACTTTTTTTATGATCTCCAAGAATTACCCTTTGATGCCTTATGCCACACACCAGAAATGTGTTAATAGCAGCCACTGAGTTTCATAATTAGAAAAATGATACTGGAATAAAATTCCACACCAATTATTTCTGTGATAAATATAAAAATGAACTGATTCTACAGTAATGGTGAAATGCCAACAAATCGGTTTTTTGAATCATTTTTCTTCTGTGAATCTCGGAAATAATTACAGGGTTACAGAAAGTGGTCCTGGTTCAAAGTATTAAGCCACCTCAACCAGGATCTATCAAATTCGCACTAAGAAGTAAAGTTCGTTTATTTCCTTATTAAATAGACTCCAGAATCTAAATCATTTGGAATATAAATAATAAAGGGATGAATTTAATGGGAAGTTAACATGAATGCATAACTTTGCAGTTACTTATCTGTTCTGCTTTTCTGGGGATTGTAATATTAATTTGGTTTCTTGAGCAGGTCAGGGAGCCAATGGTCAGAATGCAGTAGGGGTCCTTCCATTCAAACGCAGATTTGGGTTAGATGTCCCCAGGATGACAGGAATCTACCCTGGAACATACAAAGAGGGATGATATAGCTTCACTGTCAGGCAGGCAAACATACATACAAGAAGAGGCAGACTTATGATTCAATTATATTTTATTGTTACATGTACAGTGAAATGCTTTGTTGTGCATACAACCAGGTAAAATCATCCAGCAGACGTCAGCTAGACATGACACGAGATTTGCCACATTTTGGCACCCACAAAGTTACAATGTTCACCAAACAGTCCCATCTAGTGCCTGCAGCCGCACTTGGCAGCAGTCCCACACACCGGGTCCCCCTTCATTATTTGTTGGCCCCCTACCCTGTCCCCATTCATTCTCACCCCATCCCCGACATCCCCCCTCCCCACCTCGCCGGGTCCCGCTTCATCGTCGGCAGCCCTCCTCGCCAGGTACCCTCCTAGAAACATAGAAACATAGAAAATAGGTGCAGGAGTAGGCCATTCGGCCCTTCAAGCCTGCACCGCCATTCAATATGATCATGGCTGAACATCCAACTCAGTATCCCATACCTGCCTTCTCTCCATGCCCCCTGCTCCCTTTAGCCACAAGAGCCATATCTAACTCCATGTTAAATATAGCCAATGAACTGGCTTCAACTACCCTCTGTGGCAGAGAATTCCACAGATTCACCACTCTCTGTGTGAAAAATGTTTTCCTCATCTCGGTTCTAAAAGATTTCCCCCTTATCCTTAAACTGTGACCCCTTGTTCTGGACTGCCCCAACATCGGGAACAAATCTTCCTGCATCCAGCCTGTCCAACCCCTTAAGAATTTTGTAAGTTTCTATAAGATCCCCCCTCAATCTTCTAAATTCTAGCGAGTACAAGCCGAGTCTATCCAGTCTTTCTTCATATGAAAGTCCTGACATCCCAGGAATACAAGTCCCCTCTTCACTCTCCTATGGCCCTCCTTATGCTCGGTGGTTGCTCTCGCGGCGCGGGTCCTATCGGCTGCAGTGGAGGACAAGCATGACCTACTGGAGGCTTTCGCCTGGCTCACTGGAAACACTCCAGAAGAGAAAGATAATAATAAACGTTGTTTTGTTGGTCAGGGACCTCCAATAGCTGAATGCCTAGACAATTACTGTCAAACTCAACATATACTTGGGTTTTATCCTTGGTAATTTCAAACATTAAAATGTTATTATACTTTAGTTTTTGTCTCCCAGGAATACCCAAGCCTTTTGTTGTGCATGTTCTGAGTCTATAGACAATCTAAGTATTTTCTTTCCTGATGTCCTTGGCAGCTGGACCAAGAGAGTGGCATCTGTCAGAGTTTCAAAGATTTGATTGAAATCCTCCTCTAAATTGGTTTTCCTTCCAGCCTCCTTAGGGAGCAATTTGCCCATTTAACTGCGCACCTTCAGTGTTAGATTGGATTTTTTTTTCTCAAAGATGAAATGAATAACTGGAGTTTATTTTGCAGGTTTATTGAGCAGGTTTACCTCCAAGATGACCCTGACAGAGAAGGTATGCTTAATGGCTTCTCTCCGCTGTCTTTTTCAGTTGCCACCACAAAAAACACAAGCTTACCACACACAAATATCAAATTCTATTTACTTGAATGTAATATTTGCATGCCCTAATTTCCAGTCCTGACAATTTATTTCTAGCTGAATTTTGTTCTGAATTTTAGGAATACTCCTTCAAAAGCTAAATTCATTAAATTCAAACCATCTTTAGATGAAAGGAACGTGAAAATAACTGGAGACCAGGTGCAGAAATGCTCTGATGAAACTTCAGAGATGACAAGCTTTGCAAAACACCACCAAATATAATTTCCTGGAAATTGTTCCACCGTATTTATTCTGTGCTCAAACAGCATTGCCAGTCAGTCTAAAGTTATAAAGAGCATGAACTTCTATTGCAAGATTCTTGAAAGAGCATTGTTTGTTTTCCTTGCATTGTTTCCTTTCTGAAACTGATGCAACCTTTGCTATCAGTACACAAAAATATACGTCACAATGCAAGCAAGGCTATTCATTGCCCACATTGACTCAAACTAATCTTTTCCTTTTTGTATATCTTTGAAATTTGTTTCTGTGTTTCTTTTTAGATTATTCTCGCATTCTATTTTCCTTTATCGACGTATTGGCCATCTTTCGTGTGCTAAGGAGAATGAAAATGTAAAAAAATTAGAAGATAAATTTCCCAACTGGTTCTAAAACACACAAAAAAGTGTTCAAAATAGCTCTACTCCCACTTAACTTAATTTTCAACAGTTTTAGAACTGTGAAAATATGTTTAGCCCAAAAACTAAATGGTATTCAGAAGGAAGAAGGCAATTGCTGAAGCCTTCTACAATCACACCTTTATTAATCTGACTTCTGGGGTATGTTTCAGAATTTATATTTCTTATGTATGCTGCTGGCAAACAAAGCTTCTATATGTGAACATAGATTTGGTACATTACCCTTTCAATCCATACATTTACATTTGGAATCAGTAATTGCTCATTTGGTAAATACAATTAGCCACTGAAGTTCCATGTTTAACCTGTTCTGGTGTTTGCTAATTCAGCCTGGAATGCAAAAGAATATATTCAAATTAATTTCTTTGTTTTTAGTCTTTGATATCCCAGCAAGGTGCACCTTGGGTGGGCACAGGTTTGGATTTGTTTGTGTGCATTCACAGCCCTCCCCCTCAATCAAATGAGTTAGCAGCCCGCGCTTAATTAGCTGATGCCTGAGGTTCTGTAGAATAGCTGGAATCTGTCGAAACAGAACCCAGCATGGGGCAGCAGATGCAGGAAGGGAGAAGAGAAAAATGGAGAGATGAGTCCCTGAACATAATGAGCAAATGCTTACCAATAATACACTAAATATATATTTTAATACAGTTGGAACCACATTGCTGTGTTTGAGCACATAAAACCAAGTGAGGAGCAACAAAGGTCAACGGGCAATGAAATTACGTCTATTTAAAGGGCAACAATGTGATTCAGTTGCGCACAATCTGATCAATTATTTAAAATAAGTCCCAATTAAATTGGATTGAATAATTCATCCAGAGGCGATAACAGCAGCATATTGCTGTCAATCTTTTGCTGTATATTTGATAGGTATGTAAATGTTTTTTCATACAAATATGATTTTGTTTTAGTTGAACTGGATCCATATTAATGCTGTTCCTTCTTCCCTACCCCTGAGAGAATAGTGATTGTTTCTATTCTATTGTTTTTCTTTAACTCTTAAATGGTGGTGTGCTTTGTCATTAATTCACACCTTTGCAGAAACGTGAAAAGGAGAACAGGATGCAGCTGGTACGCAAAAAAATAAGATAAAAAATAAGATAAAAAATAAAATTGAAATATTTCTTAAAATGTTTTGCAATTTGTTTGTTTCTTCAAAAAAAGGTACACACTTGCATAAATATCAATTTAAATATATCTAGAATATTTAAATATCTACATGGGCTGAGTCATTATTCGCAGGGTTGGAGATATGGGCTTCCCACAGATAACAAACAAATGAGGTTACTACCAAAGTTATTGGCAATGATACCAAAGATTCAATAGCATACAACATCCACTCCTTCATGAATATAACAACTTCTGCATAAGTTTCAGTTTGTCATCTTCATTTTCAGCATACATACCAATTGGATAGAATAATCTATCCAGAGGCGGTAACAACATCATATTGCTGACTCGCCCATTATCCTCAGTAATCCCAATACCAGCCGCAACTCCAACCTCCCACAGCCTACACAACCCAGCTCTGGCTCCACATCTGGCCCACATTTGGCTACTTCACCCATGGCCGTGACCTTGTGAGTATGCTGATAATGTGTATGGTACAGTATTTCTATAGATAATGAGGCCACCACATCACATTGCATCAATTGTGAAATTTGATACAGGCAGAGTTATTTTCAGAAGTAATACAGTTTGTCATCATGCAACATGATTTGCCAGTGATGCAAGCATTATTTGGAACATAACATAGAGCAGTACTGCACAGGAACAGGCCCTTCAACCCACAATGATTTAATGAGCATGATGCCAAAATATATTATCATCTCCTGTACATGATCCTATCCCTCAATTCACTGCATATTCATGTGCCTAGACCCTCTTGAACACCATTGCTCCCACTAGTGCCTCTTACCACATTCCAGATACCCACAACCCTCTGTGTAAAAGACATCCCACACAAATGCTTACATTTTGACTGTCTTACCTTAAAGCTATGCCCTCTATTTTTGACATTTCCATCCTGCGAGACAGATTCTGACTATCTATGCCTTTCATATTGTTATATCAGGTCTCAGCTCAACATCCAGTGCTCCAGGGAAAATAATCCAAGTCTGGTCAATCTCTTTTTGTAGCTAATGCCCTCTAATCCAGACAGCATTCTGGTAAACCTCTTCTGCACTCTCTCCAAAGCCATCACATTCTTCCTGTAATAGGGCAACAAGATTTGTGTGCAATAATTTGTGTCCAGCTAACAAATGTCTGGTAGTCACAATTAAAAACTGATCTCCATTAGCGCAGTACACTCAAATAATAATTTGCTCCATTAACCCAATATGAAGAAACTTTAACAGTCCGCTTTAAAACACTCAAGATGCAATTTCCACGACTAAATGTTAGTCATTTTGCACTCTTACTTTGATCTTAGCTTAAAAAAATCTAGAATTGTTAATATTCATCCTGTGTACCGCAGCGCTGGCTGACGTTATCGTGTGTGAGCTTTGTCGAGAATGTCACAGGTGACTGATAAAAAGTCAAGGATCCTGGACGAACATGACACACAGACATCTGCTGACCTTATCACTGATGACTATACACAGATATACAATTGCATCACGACATCTCTGAAGGGCAATGTCTTCCTGGACACAGATTTTCCAGATGGTCATTACGCAGATATGTGAATTTCTGAAGGAGGACTCCACCCAAGCACATTATCTGGAACTCTCTGCCACAGAGGGTAGTTGAGGCCAGTTCATTGGCTATATTTAAGAGGGAGTTAGATGTGGCCCTTGTGGATAAGGGGATCAGGGGGTATGGAGAGAAGGCAGGTACGGGATACTGAGTTGGATGATCAGCCATGATCATATTGAATGGCGGTGCAGGCTCGAAGGGCCGAATGGCCTACTCCTGCACCTAATTTCTATGTTTCTATGTTTCTATCTGTACTGCTCCAACCATATAGATCAAGGTGACTGTGACCACTCCACTTCCTAGCCTCAGATTCATTCAAATAAGTTGCAACAGATAAATACAATTTATGTTACCTTGCTGCTCACTAGAGAGGTCCAGTTTATTATTGTCACGTGTATCGAGATACAGTGAGAAGCTTTTGTTTGCCATGCTATCCAGTCAAAGAAAAGACTATACATGAATATAATCAAGCTATACGTCAACAGTGCACAGATAAAGGATGATGGATACAACATTTAGCGCAGGGGTTCCCAATCTTTTTCTTCCTTTTACCCCGGCAAATTTAATAGCACATAACAATGTTATTTTCACTAATTTATAAACAACTAATGATGAACATAACAGAACGAAACACAGTCATCAATGAGAAAAAATATGTACAAATCCAGAATCAACAAAGTTACCCCCTGGGTAGGTGAAAATTTACCCGCTGGGGCTAATTTTATCTCAGGTTGGGGAACCCTTGATTTGCTGTAAGATAAAGTGTGATTAAAGACAATTCTAAGATTTACAATGAGGTAGCTGGGAGGTCAGGATCGCACTCTATTGGATGAGATGACCATTCAAAAGAAACAATCCCTGAATCAGGAGGTGTGCACTTTCAAATTTCTGTACATCTTGCTTGACGGGAGAGGAGAGGAGAGGGAGGGACCGGGGTGAGACTGGACCTTGAATATGCTGACAGCCTTGCCAAATGTAGATGGAGTCAATGGAAAAGAGGTTGGTTTGTCAAACGCTAAAAGTCAACATCATCTATCTATATAACAAAAAGCCTTTCTTGACCACTTCCTGTCTGTGCTGTATATTGATATTAGAAAAAAATACTACACACATATGCTTATGATTTTGGTATCATCTTACTCACAGTCTTCCTCCACTGAGGCAGCCCCGAGGATTTTTCCGAATGAAAAATATCTGGTACGAATGTTTAAAAAATCTTGAGACCAGCTGATTGGTCCTAATGCCTGTTAATCCCACGATGGAGGTATTCCCTTCCTTGGGGGCAGGACTATAAAACCCCGGATCTGGAATTGAGTCAGTCAATCTGGAAAATCACGAGGGAGAGACCACAACTGTGATTCTAAGCTGTGAATCGAATGAACTGTGAGGCAATTTATTTGCAATAAATTATTTGTTAGCCCTTAATGCAATGCAATGAGTTGTTTGGCAATTTGGTGGCCCACGCTGCCTGAAATGCTAAGAAATTGACTTTGGTAGTCAATGCAATGAAAAACCTGCACTCTTCCTGAAATGCTATGAGCGTCCTCAGTCCCCCTCAAATTCTCCTACCCTCCTCGCTCTCTCTCCCTTCTCCGTCTTAACCCACCTATCTCTCCCCCTCCCCTCAAGAAACTCCCCTTCCCCAACTCCCCTCCCCTATCCCCCCCCTCCCCCTTCCACTCCCCCCAAGATGCACCAATCCCCCCTTCCCCACTCCTCCACCACCACTCCCCTCTCTCTCCCCCTCCCACTCTCCCCATCCCCCCCTCTTGCCCCCCTCCACCCCTCCATCGCATCCCTTTGTCCCGCTCCCCCTCCCCCTCCTCCCCTCTGATCTTAGCTCCTCTCCTCTCCCTGCCCTGTGTGTGTGTGTGTGTGTGTGTGTTGTGTGTGTATGTGTGTCCTGTGTACCGTGTGTGTGTGTGCAGCCCTTATCGTGTGTGTGGTGTGTTGTGTGTGTGTGTGTCACAGGTGCCTTTTCATATATAAACATCTCAAGGATTCTGGACGCGATAACGGTGACATTCCACAGACATTTGCTGACCTTATCATCTGATTTGATTTATACATTTCCCCAGATATACTTAAATTGTTCATCACGACATCTCTTAAAGACTAACTGCAATGTCTTCATGACACAAGACCTTTGCTCCTCGCAGCAGCTGCACAGGGGTTTCATTACGCACTGATATGTGCACTGTTTTCTGGAGGAGGACATCAAACCCCCCCCCCCCCCCCAACCACCACCCCCCAGTTCTTCAAAAGACGCAGAATAATGCAAGTGTCTATGTTCCACTATCACTCCTAGGCCTCAGACTTCCGAGAGCTTCAAGCGCCTCCGAGGTTGTCGCAACAGACCAAATACAGCTTACGGTCTACAGTTAACCGCTCCCTCCTGAGAGGCCCACTGCTTATTTGTCACGTGTATCGAGATACAGTCGGGTGAACTAGAACGCTCGCCTTTTTTTTTTTTTTGCCATCAAGACTATCGACACCAGTCAAAGAAAGTCTATACAAAAAGAAATGACATTATAATCAAGTGTATTACGTACAACATTACAATCAGTGCACATATAACGCGGTGATGGATACGGAAACCCTCCAAATTGAACACCGCATGTTCCCTCCCCAGAGGGACTCTCTCTCATCTTTCCTCTCTCCTTCTCCCTCCCGGCTCTCCTTTCTCTCCTCACATAACTCTCTGTCTCTCCTTCACTTCTCTCTTATGAACTCGCTCTAATGATGAACTCGCTAACGGACCAAACACTGTCAGTAAATGAGAAAAAAATACCCCTACAAATCCAGAATCCCAAATTTATCCCCGGGTAGGTGAAATTTACCCGCTGGAGCTAATTTTCCCCTCCTCCTCTCATTTTTCTCCCCCTTGCGCCCCCCCCCCCCCCCCCTCTCCCCTTGACCGCCACCTTCCCCTCCTAACCCCTCCTCTCTACACCCTCCTCCCTTAAAGACAATTCTAAGATTTACTCTCCCAATGAGGTAGCTGGGAGGTCAGGATCGCACTCTATTGGATGAGATGACCATTCAAAAGAAACAATCCCTGAATCAGGAGGTGTGCACTTTCAAATTTCTGTACATCTTGCTTGACGGGAGAGGAGAGGAGAGGGAGGGACCGGGGTGAGACCCTGGACCTTGAATATGCTGACAGCCTTGCCAAATGTAGATGGAGTCAATGGAAAAGAGGTTGGTTTGTCAAACGCTAAAAGTCAACATCATCATATCTATATAACTAAAAGCCTCATAAAAAGCCTCTTAAGGATAAGGGGGAAATCCTTTAAAACTGAGATGAGAAGAACGTTTTTCACACAGAGAGTAGTGAATCTCTGGAACTCTCTGCCACAGAGGGTAGTCGAGGCCAGTTCATTGGCTATATTTAAGAGGGAGTTAGATGTGGCCCTTGTGGCTGAGGTGGTGTTTAGTACTATGTCGGTCACTATGATATGTTGTTCTTCACCATCCTCTTGCTCCTAAAGGGCCTATCCCACGAACATGCGACTGCATGCAGCAAGCACAACCAAACGGGAAGCGGGGGCCGCGTGGAGGTCGAGTGATCCCGTACGAGTTGACGTGAAGTTTGTGTGAAGTCCACGGGAAGTTCGTGCATGACGTATGGCGTCAAGATGCTACATACGGTGTCGATACGCTGCGTACGCCTGTCGAGGCGCTGTGTACGGCCTCAATGCGGCTGCGGGCCGGAAGGCCGTTACCTCGTGGAATTTTTGAACAGTGTCAGTTTTTAGGAGCCTCGCGCGATGTCGGGACCAGCTCCACACAACTCCATACGGCTCCGGTGATCGAAGTGGGACCGGCCCCGTGAGGCCGTACGGCTCAAGCGACCACGTTAGGTCGTGCTTGCAGCATACAGTCGCATGCTCGTGGGACAGGCCCTTTAGGTTCCTCCGCTTCCTGGTACTGCTGCTTCTCCTCCTCCTTGACAGGTGGTGGCTGAAGTTGTGGGGAGTAAAGACTGCTGATCGGCTTGAAGGAGGCAGCCTTGCTTCATATTCTGCATTGGTAGAAGATGATAGATGTACTCAAGTAAAACGCATGCAAGATGATCTTGTGGAAACCCTGATGTAATTGATATATGGCAAGCTTCAGAAATCTACTTAAAATTCATAGAGCGGCCATCAGCAGCCTCACTGAATGCTTGGTCCAATGCATTTGCACCAGTGCATTCACCAAAGATCATAATCTTTATCTAGCAACCCTGATCATCGCAAGTATATCGCACAATTATATTATGAGGCTCTAAAACAGAGCTAAAACAGAGGCAACAGTATTTAAAATCCATGTGTTGAGCAAGATCAGTTGTTAGGTATACAACAGCTTGAAATAAAATGTTTTCTCGTTCTACTTACAGACAATATACTTATGGCTTCCTTTCAGTCATGTGTGTGGCTCATCATCTGGCCAGGGTCTGGGCCAATATGTTCTACCACATCAAATTAATTTTATTTCTGACATTAAATTTTACCACAAAATAATGGTTTACACGGCCAAGCAGGTTAACAGCAATGTTTGTAACTGACAAAAAATCGTTCATCAATTTAATTCATAACAACATATTGTTGGATCTTCACTCTGGTATATACTTCCCTGCTGAGCTAAGGATATATCTGTACCATTCACGTCAATTATATAAGTAATAATACATTCCACTTGCCATTACTTTCCGAGAGAAGTTCCTCATGAGCGTCTTAGAAAATAATATTAATGACGCATACTTTGGGACTCAATTTTTTTGAGTCGTTGTGTAGTACTGTAATACCATGTAAAGGGTGACATGCATATTTTTGTGATGAAGGTGATAAATGGAATGAATTAATAAGGGTTAATTTACATCCTTCCTCTTAAAGAAGTACAGCATATATAGTAGGAAACAACTAAAACCAGGTTAGTGAAATATAAAACACCAGTATAAGGTGCGGCATTTATTATTTTACTGCATATGAGGCCACATAAAACTAGACAGGTCATGCACAGTTCAGGTATAGCCAGTAAATTTTCCAATTAGCGAGTTTGACTTGCTGACACGACCTGCACGTGTACGATAATAACCTCTAGCAGACACATCACCCTTCACTGGGGAAGCAAGTCCCTTATCGGGTGAACGGGGAGGTGAAGACATCGGTGGAGATTGGGGACCGGGGATGGCAGAGATGGAACCGGCACTGGCAGAGGAATCGCTGGAGCAGCATTCGCAGAGTGTGAGGGAAGACCGGCAGGCTGGTCTGGGTAAGGACATGGAGGTGCTGGTTCATTAACCGGAAGGAGGTGTTGGCGGGTTCGCTGATAAATGCTGTTGTCAATACTGACCAAGTATGATCGCAGTTCCGCGGTGGACCCCAGAATGACTCCGAGGCGGTCGTAACCTCAGAGTGACCGCAAACGGACAAGCGGTTGAAGCAGAGAATTGGTTTTATCGTAGCATTTTCTTTGTATGTCGTGGCGGCGTTGGAGCTGGGATTAGATAACTGATGGTGCATGAACTTGTTGTTCTAGTAGTTGTTTGGCCATAGGCAGAGTGGAGCGGGTTCACCATGACATGAGCCGTTCAGCTGCAGATCTCAGGAGAGGGTCATGGACAATGTTCCGAAGGTTGAGTAAGTCGAGATAAACATCAGAGCCGGCCCTGTGTGAGCGTTCCATTCATTCCTTTGCACTTTTTACCACACGCTCAGCCAGGCTGTTGGACTGCGGGCACTCGGGGCTACTGGCAAAGTGCTGAAAGTCCCAGTGTTTCGCAAAATTCCTGAAGGGCTGACTGGAGAACTGAGGTCCAATGTCTGAAAGTAGCTTTAGGGGGGCTCCGTGTACAGAGAAGTGGCGAGTTAGTTTTTGAATGACCATGGCTGAGGTCGGGCTGCTGAGCAGGGCGATTTCAAACCATCCTGAGTAGGAATCAATTAAAACCAGGTATTGTTGGCCGTGCCACTCGATGTCGGCTGCTACTGTGGACCAGGGTAAGTCTGGCGTGGGGTGCGAGAGGAGTGGTTGTTTCTGTTGGTGCGGGGTCAACCTATTGCAGATTGGGCAGGCAGCAACCTTCTCTAAAATGTAGTTAGCCATGTCTGGCCAGAACAACATTCCTATCGCATGATTAGGGGTTAGTTCTGCAGCGGGATGGCCCCCATGGACAGCGTCGAAGTACTTGCTGTGAAGAGACTTCGGGATGACCGCCTTGCGTCCTTTCATTATCACGCTGTCCTGAATGACCAGTTCGCCACGGACAGGGACAAATGGTTGGGCAGCTTGTGGCACGTGGTGCTGTTCGTGTGGCCAGCCGCGACGGATAAAAGTGGCCAGCGATTGTAGTGTTTCATAGAAACATAGAAACATGGAAAATAGGTGCAGGAGGCCAGCATCCCCATTCATGTGTTAGTGGCTGATCATCCCAAATCAATAACCCATGCCTGCCTTCTCCCCATATCCCTTGCTCTAGCAGAGCAAAGCAGAGCTCCATCTAACTCTCTCTTAAATCCATCCAGTGATTTGGTTTCCACTGCCCTCTGTGGCAGGGAATTCCACAAATTCACAACTCGCTGGGTGAAAAAAAAAAAATTCTCACCTCAGTCTTAAATGGCCTCCCCTTTATTCTAAAACTGTGGCCCCTGGTTCTGGACTCGCCCAACATTGGGAACATTTTTTATAATTTTATATGTTTCTATAAAATAGAACCATCCTTCATGTTTCTCACCCTTCATCCTTCAAAACTCCAGTGAATACAAGCCTAGTCTTTTCAATCTTTCTTCATATGACAGTCCCGCCATCCCAGGGATCAATCTCGTGAACCTACACAGCACTGCCTCAATCACAAGGATGTCCTTAGGACACCAAAACTGTACACAATACTACAGATGTGGTCAAAGGCTTTCTGAAAGTCTACATCCACTGGCTCCCCTTCATCCATATTACTTGTCACATCTTCAAAAAATTCCAGAAGATTAGTCAAGCATGATTTTCCTTTCATAAATCCATGTTGACTTGGACTAATCCTTTTACTGCTATCCGAATGCCCCATTATTGCCTCTTTAATAATGGTGGTGCAGTTTGTGGTGGTGCCTCCAGCATCTTTCCCACCACCGAAGTCAGGCTAACTGGTATGCAATTCCCCGTTTTCTCTCTTGCTCCTTTCCTGAAAAGTGGGATAACATTAGCTCTTCTCTAATCTGCAATAACTGATCCAAAATCTACTGAACATTGGAAAATGATCACCAATGCGTCCAATGCGTCCACTTTCGTCTGCAGCTGTTTGTGACACTAGGATGTCTAAACTGGCAGATGGGAGGCAGGAGACCACCATGCATGTGTACCCCTCATACTCACCATCAGACAGGTGTTTTCACAGGTTGGGCGAGGTGCCCGTGAGATGGTGTCAGCTAAGTGCATGTCCTTACCACGTTTGTAGGTTAGTCTGATGTCATATCTCTGTAGTTCCATCATCATGCGTTATAAGCACACTGGAACAGTGAGGATCGGCTTAATGAAGATACTGACCAGGGGCTGGTGATCGATTTTGACCCTGATCAGGTTGCCAAAGATAAAGTCATTGAATTTCTTGCAGGCAAAGGTTACTGCAAGTAGCTCCTTTTTGTTTTGAGCGTAGCGGTGTTCAGTTGAAGTTGTGGAAATCCTGTGCCCGCAGGGCAGCCTCTGTGCCCGCCACATTGAGGAGGATTAACACAACGGTGTGGGGTGCATCTGCAGGATGGGCAGCATCAATGAAAATCCAGAATTCCACCTCGAAGATGCGCCACCGTTCATCAAGATCACTGTCGAACACCAAAGGATCTGGTCTGAGTAAGGAACTATCCAAATTCGGTGTAAAAAAATAAACTAAAATATATTCAGGCAAAATAGTTGGAGAAGTGATTCAAGACTCTGACACCATGTTTATTAGCGGCCCAATAAATGAAAACATATTCATGATGAAGTCCAACTGTATTTCATCAAATACACTGGAGCATTTCAACAGCCAGCTGCTTGTGTCTCGCTTACTAACTAGTGCCCGAGCGATAGAAAGAGAGTCTTTGTGTAGTACCGTAATACCATGTAAAGGGTGGCTTGCATATTTGTGTGGTGAAGGTTATAAATGGCATGAATTAATAAGGGTTAATCTACAGGTGGGTGCATGGAACTCACTGCCAATGGTTGAGGTGGAACCATAAACGATATGGCATTTAGCAGGATTTGGGATATGGATATGCAGAGAATGGAGGGATATGGATCACATGCTGGCTGGTGAGATTATTTTCATTTTTACATCGTGTTTGACACAAACATTAGGGACTGTTCACATGCTGTATTCTGTTTGCCAATGACTTGTTCAATCATATATCTGCTGATAATTAACTGCAGCACCATTCCATTTTTTATCTACATTTCTGACGCATCTTTCCAGCCATGTTTGAAGTGAGTAGCCTTTGCCTTCCGACAGTAACTCCTTCATGTTCCTTCCTGGATCCTGTCTGTTGCTCCACTCAATGGTATCCTGCTATTGACCAGCAGACTCTTGAATCTGCTGCTTCTGCTGTGTGTAGCTTTATTTTCTGAGGCTCAATCTAGCTGCATGAACAGCCTCAGGTCTAAAAATGTTACAAATTTGTCCAGGTGCAGAACAAATGCTTCATAGAAACTTTCAAAGAAATCTGTGCCCACCTGCAGAAAAATCTTTGTGGCTTGCCCTCCAGATACAGATCGAGTGAAAACTTTGCATCTGAGGAATATTTTTGCCGTGGGCAAAACCAATGATAGCTCAAGCCACACAAGCAGATAACCACACTCATTCAAACTAAGTGCAGGGATTCTGAAGAAGGGCGCTGACCTGAAACATCTAGTATGCATGTTCTCCAGAGATGCTGCCCGACCTGCTGAGTTACTCCAACACTTTGTGTTTTTTTTATAAACCAGCATCTACAGTTTGTTGTGCCTATGTCTAACTGATATAATTGCAGGATATATTCACTCATTCGCCATTTCTAGCAGTCAGACTTTATGTTTTGATGCTACACTAAAATGCTGGAGAAACTCAGCGGGTGCAGCAGCATCTATGGTGCAAAGGAAATAGGCAACATTTCGGGCTAAAACCCTTCTTCAGACTGATGGGGGTGGGGGGAGGTGGGGAGAAGAAATGGAAAAGGAGGAGGAGGAGCCCAAGGGCTGAGGGAGAGATAGGGAGGGGAGGAGACAGCAAGAGCTAACGGAATTGTGAGAATTCAATGTTCATGCCACCAGGATGCAGGCTCCCCAAGCGGAATGTGAGGTGGTGTTCCTCCAATTTCCGGTGTTGCTCACTCTGGCCATGGAGGAGGCCCAGGACCGAGAGGTCGGATATGGAATGGGAGGGGGAGTTGAAGTGCTGAGCCACCGGGAGGTCAGGTTGGTTAATCTGGACTGAGCGGAGGTGTTCGGCGAAACAATCGCCAAGGCTACGCTTGGTCTCACCGATGTAGATCATCTGACATCTAGAGCAGCGGATGCAATAGATGAGGTTGGAGGAGATGCAGGTGAACCTCTGTCACACTGGAACGACTGTTTGGGTCCTTGAATGGAGTCGAGGGGGGAGGTAAAACGACTCCTCCAACCTCATCTATTGGATCTGATTGCATCCATTAACCAGCCTGGCCTACACTGGGGATTTTCTGGAAGATTGAGAAAACTTGGATTCAAAATTAAATGTCAAAAAGACTTGAAATATTAAATGATGCACATGTGTTAATTAGAAAACTGCATCTCTCGAGAAGTCACAAACATGGGGTCTAACTTGCTTGATTTTAACACAAACTCAGCTAATTGGTGGGCATATGCTTAATATGCTGCCAATGTCCTCTGCTTTTAACCATTCATGCATATCAAACACGTGCTCTGCGGGGTTAGAATTTCCACCCACCACCCCAATCAATTAAACACCAATTACATCCCTAAAAACTGTTTCCATGGTATTGTGAACACATCTATTCAAGTTTTGTCATTGTTTTCTGTAAAGATGGAATATTTCTCTGTATCATTTTGCAATTTAATTGCTTTGATGTTGCAATAAACCTTTTCGGGAAGGATAAATTAAAGATCAAGTCGAACACATGCTTGCATGAACTGCTTATTAAGCAGAAATACCACTCAACCTGGTTATTATCCTTCTTCCATTAACAAAGATTTTACTCATTGTTCAAAACTCTAAAGGCTCATATTTATTTGGTTCGTTATATTAAATATGCCACGCAGGCAGAACATGAATTCAGCAGAGTATTGTAAATATAATTCTGCTCTTCAATACCTAGGCAGGGATGAGAACAGAAATCATAGATTTCTCAGACTTCAGTTTGTGTTCAACAGCCAGAACCAATTGGCATGCAAAAATGATTAAATACATAGAGAAACTTGAGTTAACCTGACCCATTCTGTACAGTGTCTTAAAATTCAGGGTTTCCTTGTGTAAAATAAAAGTGAGACAAAAGTAGATAGATCCGACTCAATGTGATGTACATTAAATTAAAGGACACCTTATAAAGGCAATGTGGTAAACGTAATGACAAGAGACCCAGAGTGATGGAGATATTGTCAGAATGCAAAGAAATTATGGTTATGGTTTGAAAGTTATTTCTCTAATTTGAAAGATTTGTGGTAACTCATCTGGCGTACTGGAGGCATTGAAAAAGTGCGTGTGCAGGATATTTCCACCTGTCCCTAAACAATTTATGTTATACAACCTCTAAGGCAAATAAACATTTTTAGTTAGGAAGCACACAGTAATTTGGTGTTGCCTCATCAAAACACCACATTCTTGCACTAAGACCTTTTAATTCTTATGCCTCAATCCTTTTGAAATTGGGTTTCGACCCGAAACATTGCCTATTTCCTTCTATCTATCTAGGTCAGGGAATACTCTTCATATGCCTGGATAAGGCTAGTTCAAACAGTCAAGAAGCTCCACACCATCTAGGTCAAAGCCGTCCATTTGAATGGTGCCTCACCCATCAATCATTTTCTCTCCATGACTGGCGATAATGACTTATTACCATCGACAAAACTTCGCACATATGTCATAAGGCATAAGTGATAGGAGCAGAATTGGGCCATTCAGCCATTCAATTATGGCTGATCTATCTCTCCCTCCTAACCCCATTCTCCTGCCTTCTTCCCATTACCCCTGATACCCGTACTAATCAAGAATCTATCAATCAATCTCTGCGTTAAAAATATCAATTGACTTGTCCTCAACAGTGTTCTCTGGCAAATAATTCCGCAGATTCACCACCTCTGATAAAGAAATTCCCCCTCATCGCCTTCCCAAAGAAACATCCATTAATTCTGAGGATCATTCTTTAATTCTGAGCATGTCCTCACCTAAGCTATTCTGGCAGAACCTTACTAATCCATGTTTGTTACAACCAAGTAGACAAAAGCAACAGATGTAGGCAAACAACACCACATACAGGTTCCCACCAAGTTCCAAATATCCCTCTTGGCTACAAATGCAGGTCTTGCCAATGATGCCGACATCCTAAATCAAAGAAAATTCGTAATTGTATTATTTAAATGAATTTAAACACTACTCATGGTTGTTTCACTGTTTTCTTGTGGTAGGGTAAATTTTCCAGGGGAGAATCTCATTCATCAGGCTTTTACTTTTGTTTGTTAGCATTGGAAAACTATTTTGCTTCAACTAATTCTAAGTTTAACCGCAATCTAAAATCAAAATATTTCCAGGCAATGTGAAAAGAAATGGGAATGGTGGAAATATTCAACTAGTCTGAGAACATCTGTGGAGAAACAGAATTGACAGCCCCGACTGATGACCTTCCATGACTCTTGGAGTCATAGGGTGATACAGTGTAGGAACGGGCCCTTCAGCCCAACTTGCCCACATCAGCCAACATGTCCCACCTGCCTGCGTTTTGGTCCATATTCTTCCAAACCTGTCCTATCCATGTACCTGTCAAACTGTTTCTTAAATGTTGGGATCGTCCCCACCTCAATTAACTTCTCTGGCAGCTTGGTCCATACACCCACCACCACCCTTTGTGTGAAAAAGTTACCACCTCAGATTCCCATTGAATCTTTTCCCCTTCATCTTAAACCTATGTCCTTGATTTGCCTACTCTGGGCAAGAGACTGTGCATCTACACGATCTATTCCCTTATTATTTTATACATCTCAATAAGATCACCCCTCATCATCCTAAACTCCAAGGATTAGAATCCCAGCCTTCTCAACCTCTCCCTATAGCTCAGACCCTCAAGCCCTAGCAACATCCTTGTAAATCTTCTCTGTATCTTTTCCAGCTTGACACCATCTTCCCTATAACATGCTGCCCAGAACTAAACACAATACTTTAAATGTGCCCCACCGATATCTTATACAACTGCAACATGACCCAACTTCTATACTGAAGAATAGTTTCAACCCGAAAAGCCACCTATTCCTTCACTACATAGATGCTACCTCATCCGCTGAGTTTCTCCAGAATTTTTGTCTACCAACTTCTATACTCAATACTCTGACTGATGGCCAATATGCCAAACGTAATTTTGACCACCCATATAGTTGCGACTTGACCTTCAAGGAACCATGCACCTGCACACTTAGATCCCTCAACTTGACAACACTCCCCAGAGGCCTACTATTCACTGTTTAGGTCCTGCCCATTTTACTTCCCAAAAAAACTCTTGTTGGATGAGTGGAACCACATTTCATAAGTGCATAAGTTGTAGGAGCAAAATTAGGCCATTTGTCCCAGTGAGCATGCTCCACCATTCAATCGTGGATAATCTATTTTTCCCTGTCAACCCCATTCTTCTGCCTCCTTCCCACAGCCACTGACACCTTTACCAATCAAAAACCTGTCAATCTCCACTTTAAAAGTACCCAAAGACTTGGCGTGCACAGCTGTCTGTGGCAATGGATTCTACAGATTCAGCACCCTCTGGCTAAATAGCTCTTTGTTCCTATTCTCCTTTCTAAAAGTATGTCCTTTTATTCTGAGAATGTGCCCTTTGATCCTCAACTCTTCCACTCGTGGAAGTGTCCTCTCCACATCCACTTGATCTAGGCTTTCCATTATTCGGGTAAGTTTCAATGAGGTCCCCTCATTCATCTAAACTCCAGCGAGTACAGGCCCACAGCCGTCAAATGCTTATCATACCCTAACCCAATCATCCCCGTATCATTCTCATAAACCTCCTCTGGACCCTTCCCAACGCTCGCTAATGCCGTCTGACCAGTGCTTTGTAAAGCCTCAGCATTACATCCCTGTTTTTATATCCTAGTCCTCTTGAGGTGAATGCTAACATTGCAATATACACCTGGAAGTATGATGTTGTGACGATCAGTGAAACGTGGTTGCAGGAGGGCTGTGATTGGGAACTAAATATTCCAGGATTTCGTTGCTTCAGGTGTGATAGAATTGGAGGGGCAAGAGGTGGAGGTGTTGCATTGCTAGTCAGGGAAGATATTACAGCAGTGCTTTGGCAGGATAGATTGGAGGGCTCATCTAGGGAGGCTATTTGGGTGGAATTGAGAAGTGGGAAAGGTGTAGCAACACTTATAGGGGTGTATTATAGACTGCCAAACGGGGAACGAGAATTGGAAGAGCAAATATGTAAGGAGATAGCAGATATTAGTAGTAAGCACAAGGTAGTGATTGTGGGAGATTTCAACTTTCCACACGTAGACTGGGAAACACATTCTGTAAATGGGCTGGATGGGTTGGAGTTTGTAAAATGTGTGCAGGATAGTTTTTTGCAGCAATACATAGAGGTACCTACTAGAGGAGGGGCAGTGCTGGACCTCCTGTTAGGAAATGAGACGGGACAGGTGGCGGAGGTATGCGTTGGCGAGCACTTCGGGTCCAGTGATCACAATACCATTAGTTTCAATATAGTTATGGAGAGGGTCAGAATTGGACCTAGGGTTGAGATTTTTGATTGGAGAAAGGCTAACTTTGATGCGATGCGAGATGATTTAAAAGGAGTGAACTGGAACATTTTGTTTTATGGGAAAGATGTAGAAGAGAAATGGAGGACATTTAAAGGGGAAATTTTAAGAGTACAGAATCTTTATGTTCCTGTTCGGTTGAAAGGAAACAGTAAAAGTTGGAAAGAGCCCTGGTTTTCAAGGGAAATTGGACATCTTGTTCGGAAAAAGAGGGAGATGTACAATAATTATAGGCAGCATGAAGTAAATGAGGTGCTTGAGGAGTATAAGGAATGTAAAAAGTATCTTAAGAAAGAAATTAGAAAAGCTAAAAGAAGATATGAGGTTGCTTTGGCAAGTAAGATGAAAGTAAATCCAAAGGGTTTCTACAGCTATATTAATAGCAAAAGGATAACGAGGGATAAAATTGGTCCATTGGAGAGACAGAGTGGACAGCTATCTGCAGAGCCAAAAGAGATGGGGGAGATATTGAACAATATTTTTTCTTCAGTATTCACCAAGGAGAAGGATATTGAATTATGTGAGGTAGGGGAAACTAGTAGAGTAGCTATGGATACTATGAGGTTCAAAGTAAAAGAAGTACTGACACTTTTGAAAAATATAAAAGTGGATAAGTCTCCTGGTCCTGACAGGATATTCCCTAGGACATTGAAGCAAGTTAGTGTAGAAATAGCCGGGGCTATGACAGAAATATTTCAAATGACATTAGAAACGGGAATAGTCCCCGAGGATTGGCGTACTGCGCATGTTGTTCCATTGTTTAAAAAGGGTTCTAAGAGTAAACCTAGCAATTATAGACCTGTTAGTTTGACTTCAGTGGTGGGGAAATTAATGGAAAAGATACTTAGAGATAATATATATAAGCATCTAGATAAACAGGGTCTGATTAGGAATAGTAAACATGGATTTGTGCCTGGAAGGTCATGTTTGACTAATCTTCTTGAATTTTTTGAAGAGGTTACTAGGGAAATTGACGAGGGTAAAGCAGTGGATGTTGTCTATATGGACTTTAGTAAGGCCTTTGACAAGGTTCCTCATGGAAGGTTGGTTAAGAAGGTTCAACTGTTGGGTATAAATGCAGGAATAGCAAGATGGATTCAACAGTGACTGAATGGGAGAAGCCAGAGGGTAATGGTGGATGGCTGTTTATCGGGTTGGAGTCAGGTGACTAGTGGGGTGCCTCAGGGATCTGTGTTGGGTCCTTTGTTGTTTGTCATGTACATCAATGATCTGGATGAAGGTGTGGTAAATTGGATTAGTAAGTATGCAGATGATACCAAGATAGGGGGTGTTGTGGATAATGAAGAGGATTTCCAAAGTCTACAGAGTGATTTAGGCCATTTGGAAAAATGGGCTGAAAGATGGCAGATGGAGTTTAATGCTGATAAATGTGAGGTGCTACACCTTGGCAGGACAAATCAAAATAGGACGTACATGGTAAATGGTAGGGAATTGAAGAATACAGTTGAACAGAGGGATCTGGGTATAACCGTGCATAGTTCCTTGAAGGTGGAATCTCATATAGATAGGGTGGTAATGAAAGCTTTTGGTATGCTAGCCTTTATAAATCAGAGCATTGAGTATAGAAGTTGGGATGTAATGTTAAAATTGTACAAGGCATTGGTGAGGCCAATTCTGGAGTATGGTGTACAATTTTGCTCGCCTAATTATAGGAAGGATGTCAACAAAATAGAGAGAGTACAGAGGTGACTTACTAGAATGTTGCCTGGGTTTCAGCAACTAAGTTACAGAGAAAGGTTGAACAAGTTAGGTCTTTATTCTTTGGAGCACAGGAGGTTAAGGGTGGACTTGATAGAGGTCTTTAAAATGATGAGAGGGATAGACAGAGTTGACCTGGATAAGCTTTTCCCACTGAGAGTAGGGAAGATTCAAACAAGGCGACATGACTTGAGAATTAAGGGACAGAAGTTTAGGGGTAATATGAGGGGGAACTTCTTTACGCAGAGAGTGGTAGCGGTATGGAATGAGCTCCCAGTGGAAGTGGTGGAGGCAGGTTCATTGGTATCATTTAAAAATAAATTGGATAGGCATATGGATGAGAAGGTAAATGGAGGGTTATGGTATGAGTGCAGGCAGGTGGGACTAAGGGGAAAAAAAAAAGTTTGGCACGGACTTGTAGGGCCGAGATGGCCTGTTTCCGTGCTGTAATTGTTATATGGTTGTTATATGGTTAATTGCCTTCTTTACTACCAATTCAACCTGCAAATTAACTTTTGGGCCCAGCACTCCCAAGTCCCCTTACACCCCAGATTTCTGAATCCCCTCCCCATTTATAATATAGTCTATGTCTTTTTTACCTACTACTGAAATGCATGACTGACTGTACACTTTGCTATACTGTATTCCATCTGCCACTTCTTTGCTCACTTTCCCAACCTGTCCAAGTCCTTCTGTAGAGTCCCTGCTTCCTCTCCACACTTCCTGCCCCTCCACCTATCTTTGTGTCATCCGCAAACTTTGCCACAAAGCCACCAATTCCATCATCCAAAACATGAATGTATGTGAAAAGTAGGAGACTCAACCCCACCCTCAGCAGAAGACCATTAGCAGCCAACCAGAAAAAGCCCAAAACCAAAGCCTTCTTTATTCCCACTCTTTGCCTTCTGCCATTCAGTGAATCTTCAATCCATGATCATTTCTTCCCTCTAATACCATGGGCTCTCATCTAGTTTAGTAGCCTCACAGGTGGAAATTTATCAAATGGCCTCTGAAAATCCAATGAAACAATGTCTTCTGACTCTTTTGTCTATCTTGCTATTCTTCAAATAATTCCAACAGATTTGCCAGGCAAGATCTCCCCTTCACAAAAGCATGCTGAATTTGGCCTATTTCATCTAAATACTCGGAAAGTACTTGTACTCCATGTACTTGGAAACCTCACACTTAAAAATGGACTCTAAAATCTTACCACCCACTAAAGTCAGGCTAACTGTCCTATAGTTCCATTGATTTTGCCTCACTCATTTCTTGAACAGCAGAGTAACATTTGCAATTTTCCAGTCTTCTGAAACTAATTCTGACTAGTGATGCTTGAATGTCTCCACAATTTGTAAAGCTACATCTTTCACAAACCTGGGTTTAGTTGGCCTTGTCCAGTTGACTTATCCACCTTTAGACATTTCAGCTTTCCAAGCACCTTCTCTAGTAATAACAACTCTAGTAACTTCTGCCATCTGACTGTTGGATTTCTGGCATTTTGCTGGTGTTTTCCACTTTGCATTATATGTCTTTTCTTTTACTGTTATTGTGTCTTTGAATTCCTTTGTCAGCCACAATGGCCTCATTCTCCCCTTAGAGTCTTTGTTCCACATTGGGATGTAAATATCTTGCATCTAAGGAATTACTCCCATAAACTCCTGCCATTGCTGCTCCACCATTATTCCTGCTAGGGTCCATCAACTTTCCAATCATCTTTAGCCAACTCCTCTCTCACGCCTTTCAGTTGTCTTTACTTTTCATCTTACTCCTCTCAAACTGCAGATTGAATCTTATTATGTTGCGGTCATTACCTCTTAATGGATTCATTAGAATCCTTAATCTTAATCTCCCTCATCAAAGCCAATTCATTATGCAACAGCAAATCCAGAATTGTCTTCTTCCTAGTAAGTTCGATCACATCCCGACTACTATTCTGAGGCCTGTATATAGCTCCCATCAGGGTATTTTTACCCTTGCAGTTTCTGAACTCAATCCTCAAGCATTCTACATCTTCTGATCCTATGTACTGAAGAAAGCTCAAGATGTGTATGTCCCAATTAGAGTGAAGGGTAAAGTAGGCAAATGTAAGGAAGCTTGGTTGACGTTGGAAATTGAGACCTTGGTCAAAAACAAGAAGAATGCATGGGACAGGTATCGGCAGCTGGGATCTTCTGGAGGAGCTTCGGGAACTAAGGAGTAAATTAAAAAAGGAAATCAGAAGGGCAAAAATGGGCCAGGAGACAGCTCAGGCAGGTCGCATTAAGGACAATCCCAAAAGATGGTATAAATACATAAGGGGAAAAAGGGTAACTAGAGAGAGAGAGTGGGAGCTCTCAGGAATCAAAGCGGTCACCTGTGTGTGGAGCTACAGGAGATGGGTAAGGTCTTAAATGAGTATTTCTCCTCTGTATTTACCGAGGAGAAAGACAGTAGGACAGAGGAAATTGGAGCAGTCACTGGAAGTATCTTGAGAGCAGTCAGGGTTACTGTCGAAGAAGTACTGAAGGTACTGTCGTGTTTGAAGGTAGACAAATCATCAGGCCTGACCTGTTATATCTGAGGACATTTTGTGAAACTAGAGAGGAAATTGCGGGAGCCCTGGATGAAATTTACAAGTCGTCCTTAAATACAGGAGAGGTCCCAGAAGACTGGAGGGTGGCAAATGTTGTACCTCTTTTCAAGAAGGGCTGCAGGGAATATGCTGGGAACTATAGGCTGGTGAGCTTAACATCTGTAGTTGGTAAGTTACGGGAGAATATTCTGAGGCATAGGATATACAGGCATTTGGATGGGCAAGGGCTGATTAGGGATAGTCAGCATGGTTTTGTACGTGGGAGGTTGTGTCTCACAAATCTGATTGTTTTTTGAAGACGTGACCAAAAAGGTTGATGAGGGCAAAGTTGTAGATGTTGTGTACATGGACTTCAGTAAAGCGTTCGACAAGGTTCCACATGGTAGGCTGCTCTGGGAGGTTAGATCGCATGGGATCCATGGAGATATAACTGAGTGGATAGCAAATTGGCTCCATGGAAGAAGGCAGAGGATAATGGTAGAAGGTTGTTTCACAGACTGGGTGCCTGTGACTAGTGGTGTGCCTCAGTGTTTGGTGCTGGACCCATTACTGTTTATCATCTACATCAATGATTTGGATGAGAACATACAGGGCAAGATTGGCAAGTTTGCTGATGATACAAAAGTTAGTGTTTTTGCAGATAGTTGTGAACGATTGCAGCAGGATCTGGATCGATTGGCCAGGTGGCCGGAGGAATGGTTGATGGAACTTAATACAGAGAAGTTTGAAGTGTTGCATTTTGGGACATCAAACAAGGGCAGGATCTACACAGTAAATGGTAGGCCCCTGGGTAGTATTGTAGAGCAGAGGGATCTCGGAGTACAGGTGCATGGTTTCTTGAAGGCCGAGTCACAGATAGTCAAGTGTTGGTCAAAAAGCTTTTGGCACTTTGGCCTTCATCAGTCAGAGTATTGAGTATAGAAGTTGGAAGGTCATGTTGCAGTAGTATAAGATGTTGGTGAGATCACATTTAGAATATTGTGTTCAGTTCTGAGCACCATGTTAGAGGAAATATATTTTCAAGCTTGAAAGGGTTCAGAAAATATTTACGAGAATGTTGCCAGGACTCGAGGGTGTGAGCTATAGGGAGGTTGAGTAAGCTGGATCTCTATTCCATGGAGCGCAGGAGGATGAGGGGAGATGTTATAGAGGTATACAAAATCATGAGAGGAATAGATCAGGTAGATGCACGGAATCTTTTGCCTAGAATAGGGGAATCGAGGGTCAAAGGACATAGGTTCAAGGTGAAGGGGAAAAGATTTTATAGGAATCTGAGGGGTAACTTTTCACACAAAGGTTGGTGGGTGTATGGAACAAGCTGCCAGAGGAGGGAGTTGAGGCTGGGACTATCCAATTGTTTAAGAAACAGTTAAACAGGTAATGGATAGGACAAGTTTGGAGGGATATGGACCTAGCGCAGGCAAGTTTGACCACTGTAGCTGGGACATTGTTAGCCAGTGTGGGCGAGTTGGGCTGAAGGGCCTGTTTCCACACTGTATCACTATGACTCTATGTCATCTCTTGCTCTGGACTAAATATCATAAAAGCTTGCCATTGTTCTCCCATGCAGGGTGGTGTCATCTGCAAACATATAACAATCTGGTAACAGTGACCATGGGTACAGGTTCAAACAAAGCCATATATAGAACGAGCATGGGGATAATCAGTAAATGCGCAGTCATCGATCATGAAGAAAAATTAATATTCCAGAGTCACGAGAGGTGCTGTTGAAAAGTGTAGAAATCTCCAACTTTGGATGGAACAGGGTACCAGGAAATAACACAATGTAGCAATGTTACAAAATTTTGAGATTAAAAAAATCAAGTCTGCAATTTATCCCATCAGATAAAGCATAACAGTAAGTTTAATTTGACACCTAATTCTCTTTCATATCTCAAGTAATAAAAAAGTTATGGCCCTTTTCATACTCGGAAATGAGCATCTTGTTCCCTATTGATTTTCTATCGACATAACAAAAAAGCTGTGATCGTGGACAGTCAAAAGGCCATAACCTTCTTAAAAATTAAGAGAACTGAATGAAATTTTCAGTTATCATAGATTGAAGCATTCTGAAACAAAAATAAAATAATCTTACTTGGATGACCTGAAATTAAAGCATATAATTAGTTAGTTACCCAATTGTAGCTAATTTCAAACTTCAATTACTAGATTTAAACATCTATCCATTTCTTAATAAATGATTAACATTTTTAAATAGCCTAAGTGTCCAAATAATATTCACAAATAATTCACAATAAAACATGATTTTTAAATCTCATTTACATCAATTTATAAGCCAAATGGAAGGAATTTAGTGTTCATTTGCTGTAAATTAAAGTCAATTTAAATCGGCTTTCTAGTGGGTTCCTGTGAACGCGCTGGTTTAGAACGTTCACATTGTGCTGGATTTGTGTCCTCAAGTGCCCAGAAAAATACTGCGGGATATAAAGAGCCCAAAATGAACTACTCGCTATAGAAAACTTTAAAACAGGGTTATATACAAGCCCCATTTGATGTAAAAATAAGGTACATACCTTTAATTGTTTGCTTTATAAAACCCTGGGGCTGCGAGAGGTTGCGGAGTGAGAGAGTGATTTTTAAACTACAGGTGCACAACCTTTTATCCGAAAGCCTTGGGACCAGACACTTGTCGGATTTCGGACATTTTCGGATTTCCGAATGGAAGATTTTTAGCGTAGATTAGGTAGGTAGCGCGGGTGGCTTGAAAAGTCTGGAGCGACTGCCTCCTTCCCGGAGACCGGGGAATCATTGTAAATCATTGCATAAATGTTAGTCAGTTAGTTTGGAGGGATTTTATGTGGTGGTGGTGGGGTGGGTGGGTGAAGGGGTAAACTTTAATTCTTAGTCCCCTACCTGGTCGGCGACTCCCAACATCGCGGAGCTGGGGGCTCCGTCCGGCCGCAGGCGGCACCGGTTGTAGCTCCGACCCCGGCAACTCGACCCCTGGCTGCGAGGCGCTCCAAATCCAGCGCCGCCCGCAGCCCCCAGCTCCACGAACGTTGGGAGAAGGCGGCCTCAGCGCCCTGGAGCTTACCGCACAGCGACCCGGTAAGGCATTGCCCGCTTCCCGCTGGTATCCCAGCGCTGCGACGCCGCCGACTCCCAACATTTGCGGAGCCTCGCAGCCAGGGGTAGAGTTGCCGGGGTCGGAGCTACAACCGGCGCCGCCCGCAGCCCCAGCTGGGAGTTGGCGGCCACAGCGCTGCGGAGCTTACTGCACGGCGACCCGGTAAGGCATTGACCGCTCCCCGCCTCTCCGACCAGGTAGGGGACTAAGAATTAAAGTTTACCCCTTCAACCCCCCCCCCCCTTCACATAAAAGTCCTCCAAACTAACTGACTAACATTTAAGCAATTATTTACAGATGTTTAAGTGTCTCCCCGGTCTCCGGGGAGGAGGCAGCCGCTACAGTAGTACAGACCTGGGTTGACCGTGGGTTGTTTCGGGTCAAGTTTGGCGCCAAACGCGAGCTTTGGTGTGCAGACGACATCCTGGGAAAAAATGGCCGGTTTTCGGAGTTTTTCGGTTTCCGGAACACCGGATAAAAGGTTGTGCTCTGTACTATAAGTATTATACAAGGCCATAAAAACTAATAATACCTTTTGCGACGGGGTCTTTCAGCGATTTTCCGTTAATGATTTACTAGGCTGAACATTTTCGATTGGAACAGCCTAGTAAAAATCGCGTTTTAAACCCGCCCCCTCTAAACAGCGCCAAAATCGCGCACACGTGGTAGGGCAGATGCTCAGCCACGATTCAGGTAGGTTTTGTAACATACCTACACAATGTCCTAAATGTTAGCTTCAATTCTACATTTTAGTTTAATTTATAGTTTAGAGATACAGCATAGAAACACGCCCTTTGGCACCCTGATACCATGACTACCAGCAATCCCCATACACTAGCAGCATCCTACACACCAGTGACAATTTACAATCTTTACCAAAATCAATTAATCTACAAACCTGTATGTCTTTGTAGGATGGGACAAAACTGGAGCATCCAGGATGAAACCCATGTGGTCACGGGGAGAACGTACATCGTTTGATGATTCCATGATACCAAGAGTCTTGAAGTAATTGATTGGAGAATGATAACTGGAACTTGACAGAACTGCAGCCGATGGTTTGTGTGAGAGAGAACATGGTTTGGGAGATCTGCGCCAGCTGGGATTTGTGGAGAACAGAAGCGGAAAGAATATATGCCAAAGGGAGGTTTGTACGAAGGATTCAGAATCAGTGTAGCAATTTGAAGCAAGAGATGGAGTGGTTCATTCAAATGATTTTTATGGAAGATTCAATAATTAGGCGTTCCATTCAACACAATTATTACATAAATACTGTAAAATATTTGTCATACATTTGGACTACAGATTAATATTGGAAGAATCCTAATGGAGTAATATTGCAGAGACGAGGATGACGTCTTGGGTCAAATAGAAAGCCAGGATTGCAGATATTCCAAGTTTAGCCCAAAAGGGTACTTTCTGAAGTCTGAGACCAAATGTGCTTACATTCTGACAACAGATGAAAATGATAGATTTAGTCTTTTAAACTCTGAAGTTAAAAAAATTCCTTAAACCAGGATTTAATGTTGAATTTCTAGTTGGAAGAAAATAGCAGCGACACAACAGGACATGATATAAATGGGGGTAATTAATATTTAAATGTTTAAAAGGAGCTGGGAAAATGAGAATGTGAACTAGCCCTCAAGGCCCCATGATGTATAGAGATGGAAGATGGTAATGGGAGGTATTTTTAGGCTCTGCAAGTTGCTTTAGGGAATCAGAAGGCATTAAGGGTAAGGGAAAGTACTTGTGGACAAGGAGATACATTGCAAGAAAGCCACAGTACTGGAAAGGAAGGCAAATTGTTGACAGGGATTATAAAACACTGAATCGAAAGACATGGCCCCTGAATAACCACAAGCCATGTAAAAGGCCATTGACCTATACCTCCCTTGCATTTTTTGGATGTTGATCATAAGAAACTAATCTACTCCCAGATAATGTCATTACATCCAGCAAACCAAGGCTTAAGCTCTCTTAAAATAAAGGATTGAGTGGGATTTCCTGTGTAATGTAACATAGAAATTGAAATATGCATTGTTCTTATAGTAACTGATTGAGTGGGATTTCCTGTGTAATGTAACATAGAAATCGAAATATACATTGTTCTCTACAGCATTCTTACCGATCACCATTTGCAACATTTCCTGTCACACTCTGGGATGCCAGCCTCCCAGGAAATGTGGGAGCTGAGCTGGAGGAAGGGCAGCACAGACAGTGGTGCAGTGGTGGAGTTGCTGCCTTCCAGTGTGGATGCCTGGGTTCAATTGACTATGGGCACTGTCTGTACAGAGTTTGTACATTCTCCTTGTAACCGCATGAGTTTTCTCCAGATTGATTGATTGATTGATTGATTGATTGATTCTTGTAATGACCACACAGCCAGGCTGGTGGAATTTGTTGTGCCAATGCAGCACATAAACAAAAAGAATACAAACATGACAATACTAAAGAACTTTAACATGAAAACATCCCCCCACCATGGTTCACATTATGAGGGAAGGCACAAACTCCAGTCCCCGACCCCAGATCCCCCATAGTCGGGCCAATTGAGGCCTCCACAGTTGCCTCTACGGAGGCCCGATGTTCCAGGCCGTTCTTGCCGGGTGATGTTGTTCCGGCGTCGGGAGAGTCCTCTCAGCGGCATGGGAACCCTGGAAACGGCCGCCTCCTTACTCGAGACCGTGGCTTCCGGAGCCGACAAGGCCGCGCCGAATGGATCTCAACTGGCAATCTCATCGAGAGATTCCAGACTCCCGATGGAAAGTTCAGTGCCGCCGCCCGCAGCCGCTCCACAGACCCGCAGCTCCGCAACGGACCCAGCTCACCGCAATTCCAGCCGGCGACCCAGGCAAGGCACCGCCCGCCCCGCAATGGCACTCCAGCGCTACACGGCCGTCCTCAGACCCGCAGCTCCGCCGATGCCGATGCCGGTGCCGCCGATGCCGCCGCAAATGCCGATGCCACCGATGCCGCCGATGCCGATGCCGAGGTTCTGGGCGGTCCCCTCAGGAACGTCGCTCCAGGCCCGCTGTTAGGCCGCGAGGACGGGTCGAGAGTGCAGCCCGGGGAAAAGCTGCATCTCCGACCAGGTAGAGACCCTGAAAATTAGTTTCCCCCTCCCCCCCCCACATAAAAAAAAGCTAGAACTCCTAAAACAAAACACTAAACTAACTAAAAATAAGGGAAAAAAGTGAAAGGACAGGCCAGCTGCTGGCTGGGCACCCGTACGTAAGACAGCGCCCAGTTTCCTCCCACACTATGAAGATGTACAGATTAATTGGTTAATTGTCCTCTGTAATTGTCGCCAGCGTGTAAGATGGTGGTAGTGTATGAGGTGTATGAGGCGATCGCTGGTCAGCGGGGAATCTGTGGGCAGAACGGCTGTATCTCTGCATCTCTCAAGTTTAAATACTGCAGGTTAGACAGAGAGCGTGCTTTCAAATCCCCTCTCCCCAGCACACTGTTGGCAAACGTACAGGCTATTGAGAACAAACTTGATGAACCTAAAGTTGAACTTGCCTTCCTTAGATAACTGATGGAGTGCCATGATCTCTGTTTTAAAGATAGATGGCTCAGACCTGCCTCACCTGGCTGTGCCATTCAACCTAAATCTTCTCACTACACCGAATGGACCATACGGCCTCCTCTGGCAAAGTAAACAGTTGTGGGATCTGGTTCCTAATTAGCTCCGTATGGTGCCCAGACGTGGTGGTCCTGGCAAGTTCCTGCTCCCAGGAACTGGAATATCTTACAGTGAAGTCTCACACAGTATCTGTCATAGCCAATAGACAATAGACAATAGGTGCAGTAGTAGACCATTTGGCCCTTTGAACCAGCACTGCCATTCAATGTGACCATGGCTGATCATCCCCAATCACTACCCAATAATGGGAATTTACATCTGCTATCTTAATATCAGTCTACGTCCCATCCCAGGTTAATGCCTAGCTTGGACTCTAATAACTACACACCATCATCGATAGCCTCGAAATGAAGTATCCCAAGGCCTTGTTCATAATAGCCCGAGACTTTAAACAGTACAACCTTAAGTGTATGCTGTCAAAATACAGTCAGCACATCTCCTGCACAACCAACGATCCAAACACCCTTGACTACTGCTACACAACCCTCAAATGCATACTGCTCCATTCCCGGTTCAACTTCGGTAAATTTGATCATCTAGCTGTGCTTTTTATACCTCTAGTTTACCATCAGAAACTGAAGCTGGAAGTACAGTACACGCAGTACAGTACACGCAGCACAGACGTGCAGTGCTGGTCTGACCAAATAGGTGTTATCCTTCACAACTGTTTTGAGTCAGTAGACTGGTCCATATTCAAGGACTAACCTAGATGCATATGCATGTGCTGTCACAGACCTCATCATCAAGTTTGTAGAGGACTCTGTACCAAAGAAGACAATATGTGTATCCCCCAACCAAAAACCAGGGATGAACTGTGAAGTCCACTCCCAGATGAAGTCCAACTCTGCAGCATTCAAGTCAACCATCCCAAGCTATAAAATAAATCTTTCTGTAACCTTCACAGATCCATGAAGGATGCCAAGAGGGAATTCCTGACCAAGCTTACATAAGAATGCTGTTCATCGATTACAGCTCAGCATTCAACACCATTATACCATCAAAACTGATCACCAAACTCGGTAACCTGGGCATCGACCCCTCCCTCTGCAACTGGATACTGGACTTTCTAACCAACAGACCCCAGTCTGTGAGGTTAGACAAGCACACCTCTTCAACCCTCACCCTGAACACTGTCGTTCCACAGGGCTGTGTGCTGAGCCCCCTCCTCTACTCCCTCTTCACCTATGACTGCACACCTGTACATGGTACTAACACCATCATCAAGTATGCAGATGATACAACAGTGATTGGCCTCATCAGCAACAACGATGAGCTGGCCTACAGGGAGGAGGTCCAGCACTTAGCAGCATGGTGCGCTGACAACAACCTGGCCCTTAACTCCAAGAAGACCAAGGAGCTCATTGTAGACTTCAGGAAGTCCAGAGGCGGCACGCACACCCCCATCCACATTAACGGGACGGAGGTGGAACGTGTTTCTAGCTTCAGGTTCCTGGGAGTCAACATCTCCGATGACCTCTCTTGGACCCACAATACCTCTACTCTGATCAAGAAGGCTCACCAGCGTCTCTTCTTCCTGAGGAGAATGAATTAAAATTGAATCTGAATCTGAATCTGATCTGAAGCTGGAGTTCCAAGGCAGTGGCATTGATACCTAAAGATTGTGGCAAGGCTTGCATGCTATGACGGGCTAAATAGCAAAGGCTGGCAGCATCGCTGGCAACAATGGGTCCCTCCCTGGTGAACTCAATGGATTCTACATTCACTTTGAATAGAAGGTCAGTGGAGGAACAGTACTCACTCCATTGGTCTCCTGTGCAACTAAACCAACAGCTACGATGACAGAAATAAGATCGGCTTTCCCGAGAGTGAATCCATTGAATGTTGCAATGATGTGTATAGGGAGGAACTTGATAACTTAGTAACATGCTGTCAGGACAATAACCTCTCCCTCAATGTCAGCAAGGCAAAGGAGTTAGTTATCGATTTCAGGAAGCATGGTGGAGTACATGCCCCAATCAGCATCGATGGCACCGAAGTGGAAATGTTTGATAGATTCAAATTAATTTCCTTTAAACTTTAGAGATACACCATGGAAACAGGCCATTTGGCCTACCAAGTTCGCTTAGACCAGTGTTCAAGAAGGAACTGCAGATGCTGGAAAATCGAAGGTACACAAAATTGCTGGAGAAACTCAGCGGGTGCAGCAGCATCTATGGAGCAAAGGAAATAGGCGACGTTTTGGGCCGAAACCCTTCTTCAGACTGATGTGGAATCGAGGTAGGCCAGGAATTTTTTTTTTTTGTTGCCGGGTGTTGCGGCCAGTCTGAAGAAGGGTTTCAGCCCGAAACGTAGCCTATTTCCTTCGCTCCATAGATGCTGCTGCACCCGCGTTCAAGATTCTTCTTCTTTCGTCTCCATCTTCCGTGTTAAATGTTGACATCGCTGTCATCGCCTGTCCTGTGAAGGACGCAAGTTTCCGGTGACAATCCGTGGGAGCCATCACTTGTTTCAATAGATGATGGTGGTAGCAGAATTAACTCAGGATACTTCTAGTTTCCAGTCCTGTGACATGGACTCTACTGCCATGGGGCCGTAGACATGATTGAATCAGAGGCTGTTCCTCTGCCAGCCACCTCCGCCCCGACTTGTGCTCAGGCCCTGACGGCCCACAGGGTGGCGTGTTTCGGTGTGCCTGCTGACATCTCCACCAACCATGGTGCCCAGTTCACCTCTGCCCTGCAGGCAGCCATGGCTCAGCTGTACGGTGCGCAGCTACATCATATGACTGCGTACCATCCTCAGGCCAATGGGTAGGTGGAACGGTTCCACTGGCATCTGAAGTATGCGTTGAAGGCGCGGCTCACGGGCTCGGATTGGGTGGATGTGTTGCCTTGGGTGTTGCTGGGGGTCCGCATGGCAGATTTGGACACGTCTTCCTCGGAGCTGGCTGGTGTACCGCTACCCGCTGAGGGTGCCTGGTGATTTCCTTCCTGTGGCTCGGGGGGCCGCCGGAGCCTCTTTGTTTTCGTTCACAGGGACTCGCACAGGACTCCGCGTCCTTATGAGGGGCCTTTCCGGGTGTTGCGGCCTGACGTCGCGACTTTTGTGTTGGATGTTCCTGCCTGTTATACCTGTTCCGCCGGTTGTACCTGTTGCACCGGTTATGCCAGTTCCTCCTGTCTCCACTCGGTCTGACCACCTTATTCGGACTCCTGCTGGTTTCTTTTCCTCTGGTTATGGGTGGGGGTCTTGTGGCGGATCCAGTGGTGGGGTGGGAAGATCAGAACCCTCATCATTGGTCGGCTCGGTCACGTGGCCGCGGGCGTTGGTCCGTGGGCTTTTTAGCTAGTTTGTCAGCGCTCCTCCCAGCAACAGGAGCTGCTTTTTGGTAGTGAAGCCAGCCACCCGAATTGCATGCGTTTTTGTTCAGTTTTTATTGTTAATAAAAATTACTGCACTCAACCTGTCTGGTCTCGCTTCAATTCTATCTGGAACTTACACGAGTACAATGTGCATATGTGTTTGCTAAACTTGTACTCCATTTATAATTACATAATAGATCCACAATATCATTTTATTTAAGTGAATCATTGAGTTACTTAACACCTCTCTCCATAGTTAAAAGGTCCACATGACTTTTGATGAGGATTGCAACCCTTTGAAACTAAAATTATTTATTTTTTATCAAACAGACATCCTCTTTCGATCAGTGGAAGTGTACACCATTGTTTACCTTACAATAATTGGAATTCTAACGCAAACAGTGTAAAATGGGGTGCAGAATTAGTGAAATCAATTGTTTCTGAAGTAATGCTTTGCAGAGAACATAGCAACAGAATATTTTGATGTCATAGGAGAATTCAAAGCCATGATTTAGAGAACCAATGCAAACCTGGGCATCTGAATTCTGACTTAAAAATTGTGCTAGGTACCCAGAACAGTTACATTTCCAAAAACAATGTTTATTTTTACACCTTACCATGTATTTTATTATTTGGCCAACCTACAATGGTTTAATGATAAGTTCAGAAATATAAACATATTGATCATGCAAGCGGGGCTGTTTCTTTTTCATCAGACAGCTTCAGTTCATTAAACATCATCGCTGCAGGAATGCTTACATAGGTTTTACTACAGGGTCTGTGAATTTGATAAGGAAATTACATACCGCTCCTCAACACAGTGAGAACATGGACATGGATATTGGCCCAGTCAGCAGCTTCAATGATTCTCATCTTAAATTAAACAAGATTTTCTGTTTCATCTTATTAACTAGGTATTTTAAAGCTCTGACCACTGCAACTACACTGATCCCCAGGGATTTAAACCAAAGATGCATGGATTCAGAAATTGCTTAAAACATACAGTAAACAAGATGCAAGTATGCTCCTTCTGATTAATCATATTCAACTACATTGCCATGTACTCAGGCACAGAAGCAAAGAGAGACAAAGGATCTCAACCCGAAACATCACCCATTCCTTCTCTCCAGTGATGCTGCCTGTCCCGCTGAGCTACTCCAGCATTTTGTGTCTACCCGAGAGACCGACAAGTCTCCATAAAGGGGAAAAAAAAAAACCCTGATATAAACCATTTGTTTGAGAGACCAATGCCTCAACATGAGTTATTAGAAAGATGAGCCACGAATCATACAGATCATTTACAAAATTATAACATTGGACTATTACTCATGAACCAAGCTGAGGAAATGAGGCTGAAGTTGACGTAACTGTTTTTTGGAAAGAAGATCATTCTAGATCCCCTGATAAAAAGAAAGACATTTGACTCATTCCAAGAAAGGTTTCCTTGCCAACTGTGGGTCAATACTTAAATAAAAGTGTACTTTTCTACAAAGTAATTTAGTAATAAGTAATTTATGCATTTAATATGGTGGCACAACTTTTTGTATAATTGCTGTCTGCCTGTAGCTTTTATGATTTTATGCATTCAAATTTTATATTTAATTATATATTTATAACTATCCTTGGTACATTTAAGCAGAGTCATTTGATAAATCATTTTAATATCTGTACTGTTATTCTGGGCATCTTCTGAATATAAATAATGGTATGGATTTTCAATAACAAATACTTATATTCAGAACTCAATAATCATAACAGAAAGGCGGAACTGTTAAAGCCAACTATATAGTAAAAGGTGTAAAGGATCCCCCACTAACCTCTTTTTATTTGACATAACCATAATTTTACTGGTGATGTTTTGAACTGTGATGTTAAAATGTCAACATTAGCTAAAACATTGCTTTCATATTTTTGTTGACCACCCTTGGCCATCTGGTGGCGCATCCTTGGCCATCTGGTGGCGCTGTTGCTAGTTGCCTCTGCCTTCAGTCCGGTATCTTTTTGGTTTTTTTGTTATGTTTGAAGAGCGTTTTTTGGTGGGTTTTTTAATGTCTTTTTGTGGGGGAAGATGGTACGGTAAGGGGGATACCATCCTTTAGTCACTTCCTGGAGAGGATGTGACTATTGTTCGGGTAGCGCCCCCCCCCCCCCCCCAGCGGCCTACCCACTGGACTGGTGCGGCCTTTCCTGCCGGGACCGACCAGAGCTCCAGCAGCAGTGGTGTTGGATACATTGCGGGGCGGGCGCCTGTTACACCGACATCGTGGAGCTGATGTTCGCGGAGCCTCCAACACGGGCGGCGCTGATCAACATCGCGGAGTCCTGCGACTCCGTCCGGCTCGGCCTGTGGACTTCGGGAGCCATAAACTCCGGTGGGAGGCGGCTGATCTGGAGGTCCGGGCCGCTGAGGATGTTCTCCGTCGGGGTTCAGCGTCGGGGTTCCATCGTTCCCACCAAGAGGGCCTGAGCATCTGGCCGCCCATGATGGCAACTGCGGGTGCTCGGGAGGCCCCGACCATGGGTGAACATCTGGGAAGATTGGCGGGGAGGCTGTCTGGACTATGGTCCTTCCTCAACTTTGGTGCTATTGTGGGGTTATGTTGTGTCGTGGATTTCTGTGTTTGTGCTTTTTATAAATATTTTTTTATTTATTTATTATTTATTTTTTATGTTACTTGAAGTAAGGATGTAAGGAAAATCCATTTTGTTGTCTCTTATGAGATAATGACAATAAATTAAATACACCAACAACAACAACATAAACAACAACAACATGATCAGCAATCAAATCAGATTACGTAAACATTTCTTCCTTCTTGTATGCATAAATTTCTTGGAGTAAATAATATTCAGTAATTATAGATATAACTAAAAATACAATGTGTAAAACAGCCAAATGGTACAAAGATTCTCATGCAACCTGAAGTAGCGCATAAAAACAACTAAAGTGCTATAACTGAATGAGGTTGAGTTAAGAATCAGTAGCCAGCAGCACCTCTGTGAAGGGGATGTGAACAAGGTGACTGGTTCACAAGTTCGATAGTCGAGTGGAAGAAACTATTGTTATGTCTGGACATCTGGGAAATCAAGCTCTTATATCTTTTTTCAGATGCTAGAGCAATAAAGAAAGAATGGCCAGTGCGGCAGGTTTACTTAATGATTTGTAATTATAATTGTAATTGTAATTAATTTATTATAATTGGTATTAATTTATTAGCCAAGTATGTAAAAACATACAAGTAATTTGATTTGCCATACAGTCATACCAAAAAAGCAACAAGACACACAATTGCATAAAAATTAACATAAACATCTATCACAGCACACTGTGATGGAAGGCAATAATGTATTATCTTCTTCCCGCCTTTTCTCCCGCGGTTGGGACAGTCGAACCATCCACAGTCGAGATGATCGAGGCTCCCACAGCTGGCAATAGACGCACCAAAGAAGCACCAATAGAAGCATCAAAGCTCACTTCAAAGGGAATTGAAGGCAACATCTCCAAGTTTGCGGATGACACGAAGCTGGGGGGCAGTGTTAGCTGTGAGGAGGATGCTAGGAGGCTGCAAGGTGACTTGGATAGGTTGGGTGAGTGGGAAAATGCATGGCAGATGCAGTATAATGTGGATAAATGTGAGGTTATCCACTTTGGTGGCAAAACCAGGAAAGTAGACTGTTATCTGAATGGTGGCCGATTAGGAAAAGGGGAGATGCAACGAGACCTGGGTGTCATGGTACACCAGTCATTAAAAGTAGGCATGCAGGTACAGCAGGCAGTGAAGAAAACAAATTGTATGTTAGCATTCATAGCAAAAGGATTTGAGTATAGGAGCAGGGAGGTTCTACTGCAGTTGTACAGGGTCTTGGTGAGACCACACCTGGAGTATTGCGTACAGTTTTGGTCTCCTAATCTGAGGAAGGACATTCTTGCCATAGAGGGAGCACAGAGAAGGTTCACCAGACTGATTCCTGGGATGTCAGGACTTTCATATGAAGAAAGACTGGATAGACTCGGCTTGTACTCACTAGAATTTAGAAGATTGAGGAGGATCTTATCGAAACTTACAAAATTCTTAAGGGGTTGGACAGGATAGATGCAGGAAGATTGTTCCCGATGTTGGGGAAGTCCAGAACAAGGGGTCACAGTTTAAGGATAGAGGGGAAATCTTTTTGGACCGAGATGAGAAAAAACATTTTCCACACAGAGAGTGGTGAATCTGTGGAATTCTCTGCCACAGAAGGTAGTTGAGGCCAGTTCATTGGCTATATTTAAGAGGGAGTTAGATGTAGTCCTTGTGGCTAAATGGATCAGAGGGTATGGAGAGAAGGTAGGTACAGGATACTGAGTTGGATGATCAGCCATGATCATATTGAATGGCGGCGCAGGCTCGAAGGGCCGAATGGCCTACTCCTGCACCTATTTTCTATGTTTGGAGCTCCCGAATTCGATCCCAAACCAGGGGTTCGTGAGCCCATGTTAATTCCGCAGGCTCCCATGGTTCGAGCTCCCATCGTCCATCCCTGACAAAGGGATCGCAAGCTCCACGATGTTAAGTTCACAGGCACCGCAGTTGAAGCTCCCAAAGTCGACTCCATGAAAATGGACCGGCAGCTCCACGATGTTAGGCCGCAGTACGGACGGAGATATGATATGGAAAAAGTCACATCCCCGTCGAGGATAGAGACGAAAAAAAGTTTCCCCCATCCCACCCACCCCCCCACACGCACATAATACAAAACTAATGATACACTACAACATACATTTAACAACAGACTAAAACAACAAGTGAAGACAAGGACGATGCAGGCTTTTGGCGAGGCTGATGTCCTACAGCGCCATCCATATGATTTATACCTCCTGTCTCCCTGATGCAATGTACAGTGAAGATGGACTGGATGGACGAATGGGATGAGCCAGAGAAGAACTGGATGGTATTCACACTCTCTGCAGGTTCAGGTGGTTGAGAGCAAAGCAGCTGCTTGATCAGACTGAACTGCCTTAGCAAAATTTTTCTATAGCGTGTCTATATAATTTCAAAAGATTCATCGTGAGCATGCTGAATCTTCTCAGTTGCTTAAGCATTCAGATATGTATTTTATGATCACCATGTCAGTGTGAATGGACCAGATTAGGTCACTGGCGAAATGGAACCCAAGACTTTTGAAGCTGTTGACCATCTCTGCAGCAGTTATGTCGATGAAGGCACAGTTGCTCCCCCCACAATCCTATTTGCTCATTTGCCATTTGCTCATGTTGAAGGCTGGTTGTTTTTCTGATGCGATAAAGCAAGGCTTCAATCTCTTTCTTCTATTCCAATTCATCATTGTTGTTGATCGAGCCACCAACAGTGGTATTATCACAGAACATAAATGTTATGTTGGGATTGTACTTGGCCATACAGAGTACAGAAAGTAGAGCATGGGTCTGAACACACAACCCAGAGGAGCATCATAGTCATTAATTCAGCTCCACAGCTTGGAAACAGGCTTTGACCTAACCTATCCATGCAAACCAAGTTAGCACATTGGGTTTCATCCCATTTGCTTGCATGTGGCCCATGGCCCTCTAAAACGTCCCTTTCAAGATATCTCTCTAAGTGTCGAGTCTCAGAGTTGGGCAAATGTTATAGTAAATTCTAAATGACCATTTTCTACCAGTCAGGAGGCTCGGTAGCCAGTTGCGGAGGGAAGCCCCAAGGCCAAGGTGCAGAAGTTTAGAGATGAACTGTGGTCAATGAATAGCACCCTGACCATTAATGTTCAAGACAAGAGTCAAGAGTCAATTTAATTGTCATTTGGACCCCTAGAGGTCCAAACGAAATGCCGTTTCTGCAGCCATACATTACACACAAATAGACCCCAGACACAACATAATTACATTTTACATAAACATCCATCACATAGCTGTGATGGAAGGCCAAAAAAAACTTATCTCTCCACTGCACTCTCTCCCCCCCGATGTCAGAGTCAAAGTCAAAGCCCCCGGCTGGCGATGGCGATTGTCCCGCGGCCATTGAAGCCACGCCGGGTGGTGCGAGGTCGCACACTGGGTCTTGGTGTTAGAGCCCCCGGTGTGCGCTCATAAAGTCCCGCGGCCGTTCCAGCCGCGCGGGGCAATGGTGTTAGGCCCCGCTCCAGGAGCTCTTCGACCCCGCAACTCGGGCGAGAGAATTCGCCGTTGCAGGAGCCCCGAAAGCGGTCTCTCTCCAGGGAGCCGCGGGCTCCCGGTTCCCGCCGTCCGCAGACCCGCAGCAGCAGCCTCCGACTCAGCAGCAGCAGCGGCAGCAGCAGCAGCAGCAGCAGCGACAGCAGCAGCAGCAGCGCTCCTCCACCGCTCCAACCGCTCCAGACTCAGCCAGCCCCGCGACGGCGACGGTGAGTAGCACCTGAGTCCCCGGCTTCTTCCTGTTGGAGGCCGCTCCTCGTTGCGGCCTCAACGACAACGGAAACCCGACGAGAAAAGGTTGGGTCTCCAGTGCAGGGAGAGATTTAAAAAGTTTCCCACCCTCCCACACACACACCCCAACAAAAAATAACAAAAACTACATTAAAACACAGACAGAAAATAATAAAAACGCGGACAGACTGCAGAGGCCGCTGCTGGCCAGAGCCGCGCCGCCTACCGAATGTTCCTATTACCAATGTGATCCAGAACTGAATATAGTAAAGGGTAAATGGCATCTTCCGTCAAACTACTCGTATAGGCAAATCGCAAAGAGTCTAGATGGTTTGAAAGACTGGGGAAGTAGTGGGTCATTATCAAGCATTGAAAACACTTTTGTTAACTTTGCATTCAATGCCAACTTTTGTACTCAGACTTTACTTCTGATTAGCTACCTTTTAGAGCTACTGGGCAGTGGTCAGTGAGATAAATCACTGGAATAAATGAGGTTCCCTTGACATAGATGGGGACAATAGACATTCAAGTGAGATGTGGAAGATGTCGATGAAGATGTGGCCAGAAGAGCAATGCACGATTTTAGAGCCTCCGTCATCACTGGCTTCTTTCCCAGTGCTTAACCTCATGAAAACAGATTTGACTTCTTCCACCGAGATGTATGGCACAGAGCCAGCAGGGGATGGAATTATCATCATTGCCAGTGACTCCAATCAAGCCAACTTCAGGAACATGCTACCCAAATGTGAACAGCTTGTATCCTTCCCCCATGCGGCATGTTAACATTCCTGGCCACTCTAACACCACCATCAAGTACGCCTACCGTTCCATCCCACAACCTCATTTTGGTCATTCTGATCATCTGCCCGTGTTGCTTCCATCTGCCCACAGACAGGGGATTGAAACATGAGGAACCAACAAAAAGAATAATACAGCCATGGTCAGAGAAAGCTAATGAACTACTCAGGGCTGCCTTAAGTTGGTGGACTGGAATAGGTTCACAACCTTTTCAATCAGCCTGAGATGAAGTCTAAAAATGAAATGTCTTCATCAGACGAGCTTCTTTGAAAGGTGTGACCAGCTGCAGTTGCACACTCTGAATATGTGACTGAGTTCCCAGGGACTAATTTTCATTCCTTGGTCCACTCAATTATGTCCAAACATATGGTACTAGCAATATCCAGAAATTACAGTTACTGTAACACTGACACTGAATGCATTTAAATGACACATCCCCATCTACTTTCTAAACAAGGTGTTATCCTGTTAAAAATAAATATGCTAGTACCACCTGTAAGATCTGGTTGTTCTGTCAAGTTATATATTTGCATGCTAATATTAACAAATTGAATTAGCGTTCTTGTTCTAATTTATCCCATGTATTTTGCCGAGTTATTGTCCATTTGTTTGTTGAAAATTGTTGATTATTTTGGTTTCAAAATCTTGAAACCACCGATCATATCAGATTTTTGATGATTAAATTCTGAAAAAAAACTATAGTGGATAATTCTGAATATGCTGCAATACAATAAAATTGATAAATTGTTTTTTTTATGGGGTTCCGCTTTGCCTAAATGTATTCAAACTCATGGAGTAAGATTAAACATATAATTGTTCGTGTTTCCAACTCCAAGTTGACTTGTTTAACGTCCTGTGGCAAACAGGGCCACCTTCATTTGGAAGAAGAGCATTGACTCTTCCGTGCATCCAAACTAAGATTTGATTTCAATCAACAACACCTGGTGATTTGTCCCTTTCAATTTTCAGGAAATTGCATTATGCTCTTGGCAGGTATAATTGCCTGCCTTAAATAATAGTTTTTATCAAATCTAATACCTTAGCTGCGAAAACATCTGGGAGATGTTCAAGTATGAAAATAAAATTAGCATGTTAAGATACATTCTTCAATTCCCAATTAAATGTTAATACAAAAATATTGTAATGTTACAAATTGGGGTTTTACATCTAATGACATCAGATAACTTAAATCATCAACATGGAGTTTCTGTTTGTGTTTTTAGGGACAGTTATCTCAAGTTACTAAAATTCAGGCGCTGAACTTTAAATGCATATAATTGCCAGTGAAAATCGGGCTTTAACTCTTTCTCCCCGCTTCTCTTCTCCCTTGCCCTCTCCTATCCAGAGAGTAAACCATCGTGGCCTTGCCAACAGTCTGTGTGTCCTTTCTACAGTTTTTATTATATTAAGGCATGTTCTAAAAGTTTGTTTCAATGTTTCTTGGTTTGTTTATGTGGTGGGTGACGGGAGGAACCGTTTTTTTCAGTCACTTACCTCAACGGAGATGCGATTTTCTCACATCTCCGTCCCCCCCTGCAGCCTAACAACCTGGAGTGGTGCGGCCTTTCCTGGAGGCCGGCCCGGAGCTTCAAGCCGTGGGTGCAGGGTGGACTTACCATATGGTATAGGGGGGTAGCCAGAAGAAGAGCTCCGACCACGGGGCCTGTGGACTTTAACACCGTGAAGCCCGCGGTCACCGCTAAGAAGCGGACTACTCAGGAGCTCCATGCTGACTGTTCCAATCCATCCCAATGCCAGAGTTTCCATCAGCCTGATGAGAGGACTTGGACATCGGACCTTGGACTGCGGAGGTCCAGACCACCACCGGTGAACAAAGGAAGAAAATGAACTTTATTGCCATCCATCACAGTGAGGAATGTTGATTCCACTGCGGTGAATGTTTATGTTAAATTTATTTTACGTGTGTATTGTGTTCTTTTCACTGAGTATGGCTGTATGGGAACTCAAATTTCACTGTACCTTAGTTGGCTAAGTGACAACAACCGCAAACTTGAACTTGAAGGGACATAACTTTGATTGTTATGTTTGTACAGGATGGAGCTCAATGTTATTCAGTCAGATTCAAGAAATTTATGTGGGAAATGGCATCTCGTATCATTCTTGAATGTGAAATCAAAGTATAGGAAAAATAGTAACAAACTAAATCAAGGATTTTGAACCCATCTACATGGTACAATAATTTTATTTTTTACATTTTGATTCCAATAGAACTTTTTGACTTGGTTTTCTCACCATATACTCTATAAGCCATCTTCCCAGGTGTAGTGTTTTTCAGTGTTGCAGGAGGTCTTAAGGGTTGGTCCAGGGGTTGCTTCTTCTGATGTACAAAGGCTCAACAATTTCGGGAGAAAGTAAATTTTGCCAAGTCCCATTCTTAACGTGTTCAAGTGCTGTTTGTGCTTGGAAGTGGATATTGTGCTCTCACTTAATGGCTACATTAAATAGCTTATCATTTGGTTTGCAACATTGCTTTAGCTAATTGCAGGTTTGTCCAATACTATCGAAGGTCGGGAGGAGTGGGAAAAGTTATTTCTTGTTGTAAACTGATAATGCACTGAATAACACCCAAATAATGGTGGACAATTGACTGACTCTCTCACATGTCAGCAAATGTCACTGGATAATTTCCTCCTGATGTCCGGGATAGGTGCAACAGATAGATTGACTGTGCTAGAAATTGGGTTGCTCTGTGACAGCCTGATACACGTCTACACTTAAGTAGCACTTACATTAGTATTGATGTTGTTACATTGTCTTGTTTTTCTCAAGACATGAAAGGATAATGCAGTGACATAAATGGATAATGCAGATGCATAGGCTAGATAGATGTATCTTCCACAGGCTTGCATTGGTCTCGGCTTTGCTATTTGGCATGTGCTTTTTATAATTGGATGTATTACTTCTAAAATAACAAAACAAACCAAATGATACAGTATATATAGGTAGGCATGAAATATTTGTGACAAAATAAACAAACTCCACACCAATAGAGCCAAATGTGTTTGATCTAATGTATCTTAGAGATATATAAAGCACTGCAGATGCTGAAATCTTGAGTAAAACACCAAGAGCTAGGAAATTTCAGTTCATCAGGTGGTGTAAAGGCGTTAAGTCTGACACACTGTAACTTTACTGAGTCTTTAATAAAGGCACCTGTCAAACATGTCCCAGTACTGACTGCATGTAGTCTTCAGATGTACTGGAACCAAGGGAGGAGCAAGGGGAAGATATCACAGTTATACTGATATGACTGGGCGTGGTTAGTGGTATTGAGGTAGCTACATTATAGGCTGCATGCATAAACCATCTACATCCTTTCCCTTAGAAATCTAAAATTGAAGTTATAACAGTGGCAGTGTGATTATACAACACATGCAAATTTAAACAAAATCACCGTAGCAGTCCTGAGGTTTGACAACCCGACCCAAGCATGTGCGTATAGCACCATCACCCCCCCCACCAGATAGAAGAGGAGGTGGAGCAGTAGCAGCCGGGAAGGAGAAAGTCGGCGGAGACCCAACCGGGAATGCGGGAGGTGACCCAACCGGCACAGGTGATCCAGGAGGAGGAGACGGGGGAGAAGGAGGAGAGGGAGAGCGTGCAGGGGAGGAGATCATCTGCCCGAAACCAGGAAGCGCAGAGGGAGGAGAAAGCGGCAAATGAACTGACCGGGGCATGCAGGGAGCTGTGGGGTAATTAGTAATGACAGGCTTGAAACGCAACGGAGGAGCGTAGGGATCCGCAGGAGGAGGCAGAGGCTCGTTAACGGCCAACAGGTGCTGGCGGCTCCAGCGGAGTTCCATCAAAGTCCACCAGGTAAGATCTCGGGGAATAGTCCACACCAACAACGGTGGCGAGACGGGAGAATCTGGTGGCTGTCTGTATGCGGACGACCTGGCCAGGCAGTAGTGGTGATTGCTGGCGGCAGGACTTGTCGTGGGAGCGGCGCTGTACCTCAGGCTTGTGAGTAATCCGTTGCTGGACGGCGGCAGGCTGGAGGACCTTGGGCACCAGGGACTGTTGCGCGATCGGCATCGGTGGGCGAAGCACGCGGGACATCAGACGCTGGGCAGGGGATCGCATGGTTGGGTCCCGTGAGATGTTGCGAAGGTTTAGTAGACCCAGGTAGAAGTCACCATTGGAGAGACGAGACTGCTCAAGCAAATTCTTGGCACTGCGGACAGCTCGCTCGGCCAGGCCGTTGCTCTGCGGGTATTCGGGGCTGCTGGTATAGTGAGTGAAGTTCCACTTCACAGCGAAAGCCTGGAATTCTGCGCTGGTGAACTGACGGCCGTTGTCGATCTGCAAGCGGACCGGGGACCCGAAGGCAGCAAAGTGTCTGCACAGCTTACTGATAACCATTTCAGAGGTGATAGCAGGGAGAAGATCCACCTCGAACCAGTTGGAGTATGAATCAACCAACACCAGCTAGTGCTTGCCTCGCCATTCGAATATGTCAGCAGCCAGCGAGGTCCAGGGCATGGCAGGCGCAGGCTGCTGCAGAAGTGGCTGGCGCTGCTGATGTGGGGCAAGAGTGTTATAATCAGGACAGGAGGCTACTCGGGCTTTAATGTACTTGGCCATGCCGGGCCAATAGTATTGTTCTTGGGCATGTGAGACGGTGGCATCGGCTCCGGGATGCCCCATGTGGGCAGCGTTGTAGTACAAGTCATATAGGGAGGCAGGGACGACCACCTTGTGACCCTTGATGATGATGCCGTCCCGGAACAAAAGCTCATCGCGAACCAGAAAGAAAGGGTGTGCTCAACCAGGCACTGCAGCTATTTAGAGGGAACAAAGTTGACATTGAGTACCTGCAGATCCTCCTGCTCGTAGGGGTGCCTGTCACAGGAGGAGCGGGGGGCCCGGGACAGCGCGTCGGCCACATGCATCTCGGTGCCCCTCTTGTACACGATCAGAAAGTCGAACCGCTGGAGCTGTAACAACATGCGCTGGAGTCTGGCTGGAGCGATGTGGATAGGTTTATTGAGGATGGTCACCAAGGGTTGATGATCCGTCTCGACGGTGAACCTGGTACTGAAAAGGAAGTCCTTCAACTTGGAGCAGGCGAATACAACCGCAAGAAGCTCCTTCTTGATTTGTGCATAGCGCTGCTCAGTGTCTGTCATGGTACGCGAGGCATAAGAAATGGGCTGCAGCGAGCTGTCATCATGGAGTTGCAGGCAGGCAGCACCGAGTCCGAAGCGGGAAGCATCACAGGTAACTACAATTGGACGTTGCACATTGAAAAACTTGAGAGTCGGTGTGCTGATCAGCTTTGTTTTGAGAAGGTCGAAAGCCTGCTGGTGTTGGGGAAACCAGGACCAGGCAATGTCTTTTTTCATCAGTTGCCTCAGGGGTGCGCTCAACTCGCTGAGGTCGGGGATGAACTTTCCCAAATAGTTGACCATGCCCAGGAAACGCTGTAGGTTGGTCACGTCGGTCGGGGCAGGCAGCTCGGAGATAGCGTTGGTCTTCTGCAGATCAGGTTTCAGCCCGTGGGCTGTGAAGATGTGGCCAACATAGGGTATTTCAGCTACACGGAACTTGCACTTTGACAGGTTAAGTTTTAAGTTGATCTGGCGAGCGCGGTCGAGAATTCGGCGGAGGTTGTGGTCGTGCTCAGCAGCATCTTTCCCATAGACCAGGATGTCATCCACGATAATGGCGCATGGCAGACCAGCAAACAGTTGCTCCATGGAGTGTTGAAACACTTCACTAGCAGAGTTGATGCCGAACGGCATCCGCAAAAATTTGAATCTTCCGAAGGGGGTGCCAAAAGTGGTTAAGTCTGAGGAGTGTTTGTCTAGAGGTATTTGACAGAATGAACTCCTGGCATCAAGGACAGAGAACACCGTGGCCTGGCCGACCTGGGCAGCAACATCTTCTACAGTCCTCATGGGATAATGAGGATGTCTTATTCGCAGATTTAAGTCTTTAGGGTTGATGCACATGCGTATCTCACTCTTACCCTTCTTCATGGTGGCGACCATGGTGGAGACCCACTCGGTGGGTTCGCTGACAGCTTCAAGTACTCCCATGTCAACCTTGTTCTTCAGCATGGCTTCGACCTTGCCCTTCATGGCAAATGACACCCTGTGTGGAGCACGGACCACTGGTACAACCGACGGGTCAGTTGCGATCTTGTATACAAGGGGCAGCTTACCCAGTTCATCATCGAATAGGTCAGGGTACTCGGAGAGTGGATTCAGCATCACCCGCACTTCGTGGACAGTACGGTCAAAGGACACCAGCCCGAGATCCTGACAGGCCTGATTACTCAACAGAGTCACACAGTCACAGTCAAGAATGAAAAACGACAGGTCGCGCGAAGATTTCTTCAGCACTCAGTGGAAGGTGGCCCTCCCCACAGGTTTCAGCTCCTCTCCCCCATAAGCATGCAATATGGAGCGATCAGCAGTTAACAGCTCATTATTCCATATCTTCCTGAACAGGGATGTTGACATAACATTCACCTTCGCCCCCGTGTCCAGCTTAGCAGTGAAGGATTTGTTGTTGACAGTGACAAGCACAGAAGGATCGGGGAGGCGAGATTGATTATGAAGGAGAGAATAAACACTGGCATCTCCCATGGAAATACTGGGCTCAGAGTCGAGGGCTGTGTCGACAGAAGACTGGGAACCGAATTCGTTATCAACTTGTTGAAGGTTGTTTAAAACTTGTCTGGGAGCTGGAGGAATGTTCCCACGGGAGCGACAGAAATGGTTCATCTTCTTACAGAAATTACAAGCTTTACCAAATGCTGGGCACTGTGACTGCATAGAGTGGACATAATTGTAGTTGGGGCACTTCTTAACAAGCGGGACCTGAGCGGCATGTCAGCCGCGGTGCAGGGCGAACGTTGTCTTGCTTGCAACGGGGCAGAGCAACACCAGTCAGATTAATAGCCCAATTGTCAGATCCCCTCTGCCCATGTAGCGGGGCAACCACCTCAGCTATTCGGCATGCATGCATAGCCTCAGTCAGGGTGAGATCCGGTCTTCGCAGCAGCTCCGCTCGTAGATTCTGATCTAGCATGCCGGTGACAAAAATATCTCTGGTGAGCTGATCACGCATGTTCTCGAAACAGCACCGCTGAGCAAGGTAGCAGAGGTCAGTGATAAAACATTCAACAGGTTCATCAGGCTGCTGTTTCCTTGTAAAGAATCTAGCCCGCTCCAATATACGGTTGGAGGGCAAGTCACAAATCTCCGCAAACTTGCGTAAGAGACATACCGGGTCGTAGGCAGATTCCGCCGGCTCGACGACCTGGTCATTGTCATCCAGGACCGCTGGATTGTAGGTGAAAGTTTGAGCATGCTTCATAGCATCGGGACCAGCAAGGTTCAGCAGGAGCGAGGCTTTGACCGCATCAGGGTCATTTCGGTGCATGATGTTGATGAAGTGGTTGTAGTCCATCATGAAAGTAGCCCATCGCTCCGCAATGTCAGCGTCAAAGACAAGGGGAGAGGGCTTGCGGCACGAGAATGCCATGGTAAATAGGGAATTAAACACTAGTAAAACTAGGAGCAAATAAAACCCGATAAACAGGAGGCGCGCATTTAACTTACTGACACCATGTAAAGGTGTTAAGTCTGACACACTGTAACTTTACTGAGTCTTTAATAAAGGCACATGTCAAACACGTCCCAGTACTGACTGCATGTAGTCTTCAGGCATACTGGAACCAAGGGAGGAGCAAGGGGAAGATATCACAGTTATACTGAGATGACTGGGCGTGGTTAGTGGTATTGAGGTAGCTACATTATAGGCTGCATGCATAAACCATCTACAGGTAGTATCTATGGAGGAAAATAATAGGCATTGTTTTGATCCGGGACCCAGTTAAACGGTGACCTTAATTGGGCATTATATATTCAAGTGTTATTATCTTTCAGAAAGGACCAACAATGTAAAAATCATGGAAGTCATGTAGGTATGGGTGGTGGATTGGTTTAGCCCTGAAAGTGTAGAATTACAAGAATGACCTGAGTCGGAACAGTTGGTAAGATCAGTATGGATGGAGATAAAATAATAACAAAGTGGAGAAAATGAAACTCTTATTGGAGTAGTTTACCGCAGTTATCACTCTCCCTTGCCCCAAAACCATCCCCACCACAAGAACAAGACAATTTGAGAAAGAATTAATTTTGAAATAAGAAAAGCTTTTAGGAAGGTTAGTAGAATAATTGGAGACGTGATTTCACAAAGTGTTGAATGTCAAATTGGCAAAATCAGTTGGAGCATGAGATTGTTGAATGTATTTAGAATAGTTTTCTGAAGCAATATGCCATGAAACCAAGGAGGACACTATTTTTTTCTGAGGAAGGTTTGCTGGTATAAATGCAGAAGGCTTTTGCTAATGCAAGGAATAAATAGCACAGTCCTGTTCTCAGGAGCACTACATGTGTGGAGTTCTGAACAGGAATGTGCGAGAGTGAGGAATTTTAAAGAATTTTAATGGTTCATTTCTTTATAAAATGAAGAAGTCATGTTTTAAATATAGTATTTAGCATAGCATAACTTCAACTTGTAGTCTCCATCAGTGTTAATGTAAATTGTTCGTTCTAAGCTTCCGAACCCTCTAGTTTCAGTCAAAAACCATTGAATCAAGCATTTGATCAACTAATCTGTATTTTGACAAAACACAATTACAGTTCAACTACTGTACCTATCCCGCCATGGGTTCAATCCTCGTATCTGCCTGATCAAGCCCTCTAGGCATCGCTCAAACAGACACACTCCAGAAGGTCACACAGTCCCAAGCGCTCTCCCAGACGATCGACACCAGACCTCATGGTACCTGACTATTATAGGTCCCGGGACCTCGAGGGGCCGAACCACATGGGGGTAGTCTCTTAATAATCCAATTACAGATATCGATTAACTCCATACATTACAGACATTTCCATAACCCAATGATACAACAGATAATACATTATATTCAAACAGGGCTTCTCATGGAAGCAAACATGGCAACATTTACCCTGATCTACAAGAATACCAGACAAGACTCAATACCTCATCCAATCAACATTGGGCAAAGTGTAACTCTGCAACATTATTTACAATTATTTACAAGGCGTATGTCTAATTTGCAGTCTTCCAATCCAGTCTATGCATTTTGCACCTAATTGACAGGGTCTGCAGATGTTCCTATTCTTTTCCTGCAGCTTAGATCTAGGCTCTAGATAAACTGGTACCACTCCGCAGCTTGTCCCAGTTCCACAGAGAGCACTTTCAAATTGACCAAATCTCCCAGCAGCCCTGCAGCTTTTAACCCATTTTAGAATCCTAGCCGCTCCAATCTGGCCAGGATTAACTTTAACTAGCCTCCCACCACAGATAGTTGCACTGTTCATTATATGCTTCGCTAGATTTTTGTAAACTACCTTTAGCAGGATTTGCCACAGAATGTTAATGTTTGTGGTATCCTTGCTCATGTACATGCAGGATGCTTTTGCTGTAATAATAATAATAATAATAATAATAATAATAATAATAATAATAATAATAATAATCTTATTTATATAGCACATTTTCAGTCAACTTGCATTGACCCCAAAGTGCTTCACATAATTACATTACATTACACACAGGCAAAGGTGGGTGAAGTGTCTTGCCCCAAGGACACAACGACAGTATGCACTCCAAACGGGATTCGAACCGGCTACCTTCCGGTCGCCAGCCGAACACTTAGCCCATTGTGCCATCTGTCGTCCCACATATAAGGAATCTTGTTCTGTTGAGTATTCTGGAGAATATACAGAGTTGGGCAAATTGGTACAGAGAAGGAAAATGGTCAGCGGGAAAAAAGGAAAAAGAGGGAGAGAGAGATTAAGAGCTAGCCAAGAGCAGGAAAGAAGGAAAGAGAATGCAGAGAAGGACAAAATATTAAAAAGGAGGAATTAGGTAAAAGTAGGATATAGCATCACTGGAAAACGAGGAAGCAGCTGGCTGCCTGAAATCAGTGAAAGGCAAGGAAATAACTGATGATTTATTCTTATTTTTCAACTTCACTCATCGCTGTTAAGGGAGCTGGAGAAACAACAGAGCATATCAGACAATAGAATGGACAACTTGGGCTATGCTGGAACAGCAGGACGTGTCCCATGTCCTGAAGAACCAGCAATGCCAGCAGGAGCAGCTGATGTTCTGAGTTCTGGAAGATTCCGTTTATGAATCCATGAGGAGTTGGGATGAAGTAAATAAGACAAAAATATTTCCACTGTCAGAAGAGTCTGAAACCAGGGCTTGATTTAAAAATCACCACCTGAAAAATGAGCCAAGGTGATAATACTAATTTACACATTCCTGGGATATGTAGTTGAAGCCACATGACCTTCTGAGTTAGTCTGACTCTAGAAAGTGTGGTTGGGTTGGTTAGTTTTTTTTTCCAAGTGACACAGACATGATGGGCTGTATGGCCTTCTCCTAGCTCACAAATTGACCATGGTATTATCAATTAATGTAACTTTAGGAAATAAATGTTGCACAAGAAGTGTAATACGGTGAAATAAAGAAGTTAAGAAAAAGCTGCTAATGTTGTGAACAAAGAGGTAACCATAAACATTGGAAGAGGTTTGAAAGTAACAAGTAAGAAAAAAACGATGAAAGGGAAAATAACTTCTGAGGTAAATTAGCAAAAAGAATACTACAAAATACTGTAAGACTTTCAGTAACCATGTAAAAAACATAGAGAGTAATAAAAATTAATGTGGAGGTAAAGACAAATTATAATAAAGTATATAAAAAATTACTAAAATACTAAACAAATATCTTGTATTCATGTTCACTTGGAAACAAATTTTAATATAACAGTAATGGAGGGACTACAGAAAACATAAACAACTTAAATGTATTAATATTATTAACGCGAAGATGCCAGATGGAGTTGGGGGGTGGGAGGGTTGTCATGAGAATAATTTATGATTATGTACTTTTGCAGGAACAGTGGAAAAGAGGTGCAGGTTAACCCGGTCCACACCACCACCTCTGGCCACTCCCAACCACGCTGGGTGCGACACCAGCATGCACCACCTCACCAGCCACTCCTGATAGACTTAATATCACCATCACCAGCCCACATAGCGTCCTTGGCTGCTTCCACTGCCGACCCTTACCTGCACTCAGACCGCCCGCAGGCCGCGACCATGACTCTGTTGATCCATTGCATCTCCCCTCGCCGCCAGCAGGCTGGGGCCATCAACCCACCTGGATTCTAGGTCCAGTTTCAGGCCAAGAGTTTGAAGAAAGTTTTTGACCTGAAATGTCTGATAGTGCCTGATCTCCAGAGATGCTGCCAGACCTGTTGAGTTATTCGAGCACTTTGGGTCCTTTTAGTTATTAACCAGCATCTGGCTGTTCTTTGTTTCTACTACTTATCCAATAATACTGTATTACTCAGCAATAATGAATACCATACCCCCCCCCCCCCCCCCCCCATGGTGCATTATAACAGAGGTTTACTGTACTGGGCTGTGCACGCCATGCGCAAGAAGAAGATGTATGACCATGTCAAACATATTAAACAGCCTTGACTAAACTTTGTCCATTTGATCAAGTGAATAAAATGTTTTCCACTGGACATTGAAACACGTATATGGATAGGAAAGGTTTGGAGGGATATTGGCAAAACTGGCAAATTGGACTAGTTTAGATGGGGCATCTTGGTCAGCATGGATGAGTTGAGCCAAAGGGCCTCAATGACACTTGCTGATTAGCTGCGATTAATTGGAGAAGTGATGCCTCTAACGCAAAAACCTGCTGTGTCAAGTTTCACTGCAGTGCAGCGTTTCTCAACCAGGGTTTCCTGGAACACTAGGGTTCCGTGAGAGGTTGCCATGGGTTCCGAGAGAAATCGTGATAAATAGGCTAATCATATGTGTAGCAATGTTACAAAATTTTTAGATTTAAAAAATCAAGACTGAAATTTATCCCATCAGATAAAGCATATAAATAACTTTAATTTGACATCTAATTCACTTTCGTATCTTCAGTATTAAAAATGTTATGGCAATTTTCATACTCTGAAATTAGCATCTTGTTCCCTATTGCTTTTCCATTGACTTAACTCAAAAGCTGTGATCGAGGACAGTCAAAAGCCCATAACTTTCTTAAAAATTAAGAGAACTGAATGAAATGTTCAGTTATTATAGATTGAAACATTCTGAAACAAATATGAAACAATCTTACTTGGATGACCTGAAATTAAAGCATATAATTAGTTAGTTACCTAATTGTAGCTAATTACAAAATTCAATTCCTAGATCTAAACATCTATCCATTTCTTATGAAAAGGTTAACATTTTTAAATAGCCTAAGTGTCCAAAACACATTCACACAAGAATTCACAATATAACATGATTTTTAAATCTCATTATCATGAATATATAGGCCAAATGGAAGGAATTTAGTGTTTTATTCCCATAAATTAATGGCCATTTAAATCATCTTGCGAGTGGGTTTTTATGGAACGCGATCATTTGGAACATTGCGGGTACGGTAATTTTAAACCCTATATTGGCAGGAAAAACACTGCCGGTTCGTATATTTACATAAGCACGTTTTCGCCAATGAAATTTTCATTAAAACAATCCTAAGAAGCAGGTTTATGTAAATTAAACAAGTTACCTTATGTTTTGTCCCCTACGTGAGATCTGTCCTGTTGTCGGCATTGACGGAATTAGAAGTAGCTATTTTATTTCACTCCTGCACTGAAATTGTCCCACAGTTTTTTTTTCATTCGCAGTAATCCATTTTAACCCTCCCCCCCCCCCCCCCCCCCCCCCCCCCCCCCCCCCGAAAAGTGCCAAAGTCACGCACACGGCCAGAGGCAGAACTGCAGCACCGCTGAAGGTAAGTTTTGTAACATACCTGATGTGTGAATGCATTTTTGAGTCATTTTTGTGCGAGCAAATGTTGTGATGTCTAATGTCATCCTTTGGTAATGATAAACGGTAGCAAGGTGCTCATCCATTCTACATACAATACACAAAACAGATTACAGCAAAACCGCCTTGGAATTTTACATGTTATAAGGCTCGGGTTTAATGAGTAATGCAGAACGATTGAAGTCATTTATCACGATGCCTCTGAGACGAAAATGATTTGTTAACTGCCACTGTTGATTCTTGTTAACTGCCACTGTTGATGCTTGTTAACTGCCACTGTTAACATTGTATTAACACTGTTATACAATGTGTCACCAATAGATCGATATGCATTCCTCTCCAAATATAATTGTATTTTGACCTTCAAGTATTACTGATGCGTACCTTTGAATAAAATTTATGGGAGAATTTCTTAAAACTGTCTGACTGCGGGTACAAGTATCATTTGAACTTTGGATGGGAAAGATTTAAATGGGTATCGGACGGTCATTAAGGGCTCCGGCAGCCGATCACGGGCTTCCTGGCGTTCACGTACAGTTTCTCATTCACCCATGTTACTTAGTAATTTTTACCAAACATTTAGGGATGTTATATGAATTTTAAAAACGTAAGTATGTTTATGTTCATTTTTGTTAGTGTATCAAAGTTTATTTATGTATGTTTTATTAGTTTGTGAAAAGTTTATGTGTGTTGTTCCTCTCACTTTCTTTCTCTCTCTCTCTCTCTCTCCAAGGTTACTTCTTCTGGTTACCTTTATTTGCTTCATGGGCCTGTCCCACTTAGGCGACTTTTTAGGCGACTGTAGGAGACTATGCAGTCGCCACACGGTCGCCACATGTTCGCGGGTGGTTGCCAGGGATTTGCCTTCATGGTCATGAGGAGTCCCCGCATTCTGGAAACTAGTCGCGGCCTCATTATGGTCGCCGTGAATTTTTCAATATGTTGAAAAATTAGCGGTGACCAGAATGAAGCCGCCATGGAGAGTAGCGAGAATTCTTGAGCCATAGGTGGGTTGCCAGGAGTTCCTAGTGGGTGGCCAGGAAGTCAAAGGTTCTTGGAGGTTCTTGTAGGTTGTAGCTGGTGCTGACCGATGAATTTCATTGGCTCATTAGGACAGAAAATGTAAGCAGTAGTTTTCAGAATCAAGGATAACCAACCGGTAATATTAAATGTCTGCCGAGCTTCACAGCCGCGTATCTCTGACTTCTTAAAAGTTGTCGCCACTCCTTCTCCACCTTTACTTCCCTCTCCCTCCTCTTCACACCCCCCCCCTTTTAAAGAACTTACTGCACACTGTGCTTTATCCGTCTTTTTACTGCTCCAACCTTCCTATTCATCATGGTGTGTGTCTGTTTCAACTTGGCTTTTGAACCATGTGAAATATTTAGACAGCGCACCTACTGCTTGCCTTGTCCCCTGCCTTCATAACGGGCTGGTGAAGGAAACAATGTGTTTGTGTGTGTGTGTTCCACTCCGACAGTCGCCGTTCCAGTTGCCTGTTGTTTAGGTGACTGCCGGCAACTTGACAGTCACAGGCAGTCCGCTGAAAAATCCCTTAAGTGGGCAGGCCCATCAGTTTTATTTGTTTGTGTTATTTATCGTTATTTATCTTCTTTTTTACATTTTTTGCTTTTTTTTTGCTTACAGATATGGTTGATTTTTTTTTGTGTGAAGGAAAACCTTCTGATGAGGTCTCTTGAACAAGCAGTTTGATTTCAGTTTTTTTTTTTGCATTGTCAATAAACTTTGGAAAATATATATTTTTTGCTGAAACCAGTTATCAGAAAAATATATTATGTTTGCCTAATGAGCTTTAAGTTAATGAAAGAGAAAGAAAAGTATTAATAAAGATATATAATACTTTTTATGTGTGGTTCCCTGAGACATGAAAATTATTTCAAGGAGTTCCGCAATGGTCAAAAGGATGAGAAATGCTGCTCTAGTGGATTGAACGCAACATCTTTGGATACTGAGTTGGTATGCAGTTCACAGTTATTTATTTGCCTATTATGTTAAAGAAGGAGGAGGGCATTCAATCCATTAAAATTATGTTGATATCGAGCAATACCTAGCTTTCAATTTCAATTTCCCTTATGTTTTCATTCTCTCTGTCTTGCCCATCAACTCTCCTTTTTGTTTGGTTTTGCAATGTTGATAACTGCTGCACCATTGTATCATGTTTTGAATGAGTATGACGTTTCCAGAGAGTCTAGCACTTCAGTTCTCATGTGAATAAGAAAGAATTTGTAAATCTTTCCTGTTCAATAATTAAATTAGGCAGGAAAACACAATGACATTTATCACATCCTAACTAGATATCTCAGTTTGCCATCCACCATTCAAGAACTCATACTTTGTCATTAAATATCCTATAGTAATATCAGATGATTGATAAAGTCAGGGCCTTATGGTCTGGATTTAAAATGTATGAACGGGAATAAGGACCATATTGCAACCAGTAATTGGAAAATAAGTAGACCTGATACCAAAAATTTAATTTAATGCAATATATGATTTAAGATTTTTAAAGACATAAGAATGTATACATTCTGGAGCAATGCAAATTCTGAAGAGCTGAATAGAACATAGAAAAACATAATGCAAAACAATATTGGTGAACAATTATATAAAATAACCATGGAAAACATTCATAATGTAACAAGAATGTACATTAGGGGGGAAAATGAGAACATATTACTGGAATATCTCCTAGTTGAATGATAACATAAGGTATTTTAAGGACGATGTGAACATTAATTGCATGAATAATAGGGAGGAACGTAGAAAGAAAAGCATGAAGAGATCAGAAAGAAAGACAAAGCAATATTAGTCAAAGAAAATGACAAACACTAATATATGTAAATGTTATACAGTAACTTAAATCAAAAAAAGGTGGAAACAAGGCCATAAGGGAACTGCTACAGTTAGTGCAGGACAAATGTGAACTATTCCATCAATAGTTTGGTTTGTTATTTACCATAGAGATAAATCAGGTAACCATTGATTAGAAAGTGAGGTTGGATATAATATGATAGTAACACAAATTTTGAAAAAAGGAACAAACATATTAAATAAATTAAACAAATTGAATGAGGATGAAATCTCCGATATGGATAGATTATTTCCATATATGTTTTAGAAACAGATAGATAGATAGATAGATAGATAGATAGATAGATAGATAGATAGATAGATAGATAGATAGATAGATAGATAGATAGATAGATAGATAGATAGATAGATAGATAGCCTTTATTGTCATATACCATAAGAGATACCACTTCAACATTTAATAATTCCTGAGAGAGAGGTACAGTGCCCAAGAACTAGCAAATAGTTAAAGTTACACTTGCATTTATGGCCAGATAAAAATTGTCAAGGAATTTATAGATATGTCACCTTGACCTAAGTTTTAGAAATGAAAATGGTTTCCTGCTACAGAAAGCATAACAAGAGCATCTAGAAACCGATTTTCCTGAGAAGTCCATGTATTACATGAATAAAGACCCAACATGGGCTCATAGCTATCAAATTAATTTCAACATAGAGATTCATGAGCTATTTCAAGTGAAAGCAATGGAGCTAACATATTACACAGAACATCGAAACATAGAACCATAGAAACATAGAAAACAGTTGCAGGAGGAGACCATTCGGCGCTTCGAGCCAACACCACCATTCATTGTGATCTTGGCTGATCATCCCCTATCAATAACCCATGCCTGCCTTCTCCCCATATCCCTTGATTCCACTAGCCCCTAGAGCTCTATCTAACTCTCCCTTAAATCCATCCAGTGATGGCCCCCCGCCCTCTGTGGCAGGGAATTCCACAAAATCACAACTCTCTGGGTGGAAAAGTTTTTTCAATCCTTTTTAATGTTTTATGTTTCTATAAGATTCCCCCTCATCCTTCTAAACTCCAGTGAATACAAGCCTAGTCTTGTCAATCTTTCGTCATATGACAGTCCCGCCATCCCAGGGATCAATATCGTGAACCTACGCTGCACTGCCTCACAAAAATGTCCTTCCTCAAATACTGAGACCAAAACTGTACACAATACTCCAGATGTGGTCTCACCAGAACCTTATACAACTGCAGAAGGACCTCTTTACTCCTATATTGAAATCCTCTTGTTATGAAGCCCAACATTCCATTAGCTTTCTTCACTGCCTGCTGTGCCTGTAAGCCAACTTTCAGTGACTGGTGTACAAGGACACCCAAGTCTCGCTGCAACTCCCCCTTGCCTAACCTAACCCCTATTGAGATAATAATCTGTCCCCTTGTTTTTGCCGCCAAATTGGATAACCTCACATTTATTTATATTATACTGCATCTGCCATGCCCACTCACTCAAACTGTCCAGGTCACCCTGCAACCTCCTAACATCCTCTTCACAGTTCACACTACCACCCAACTTTGTGTCATCTGCTAGTGTTGCTAGTGTTGCATAATAATCGAAATGAGGTGGTGAACTAAAATAAATCTGAAAGTGTACACAAATCACTGAAAACAGTCATGCAGATGACTGAGTGTATGACAACGTAACAACATCTAAATGGCGTCAAGTTGGGAAAAGGGGAAGTACAACGGGATCTGGGGGTCCTTGTACATCAGTCTATGAAAGTAACCATGCAGGTACAGCAGGCAGTGATGAAAGCGAAGGCATGTTGGCCTTTATAACAAGAGGAATTGAATATAGGAGCAAAGAGGTCCTTCTGCAGTTGTACAGAGAACTAGTGGGACCACAGCTGGAGTATTGTGTGCAGTTTTGGTCCCATAATTTGAGGAAGGACATTCTTGCTATTGAGGGAGTGCAGCATAGGTTACAAGGTTAATTCCCTGGATGGCGGGACTGTGATATGCTGAGAGAATGGAGCAGCTGGGCTTGTACACTCTGGAGTTTAGAAGGATGAGAGGAAGTCTCATTGAAACATGTAAGATTGTTAAGGGTTTGGACACGCTAGAGGCAAGAAACATGTTCCCGATGTTGGGGGAGACCAGAAAAAAGGGCCACAGTTTAAGAATAAGGAGTAAGCCATTTAGAACGGAGATGAGGCAACACTTTTTCTCACAGAGAGTGGTGAGTCTATGGAATTCTTTGCCTCAGAGGGCGGTGGAGGCGGGTTCTCTGGATGCTTTCAAGAGAGAGCTAGAATGGGCTCTTAAGTATTGCGGAGTCAGGGGATATGGGGAGAAGGCAGGAACGGGGTACTGTTTGGGGATGATCAGCCACGATCACTTTGAATAGCGGTGCTGGCTCGAAGGGCCGAATGGCCTACTCCTGCACCTTTTGTCTATTGTCTATTGTCATAACATTAGAAATATGAGAGGTGTCTAATGTGGCCCCACATACCCCCTGCACAATTCAATAACATTATGGCCCCTCTGATCTTAATCTCAACTCAATTTTCTAGCATGACTCGACAAAAGATTATCGACAAAAAATTCTAGAATATCATCAATTATTCAATGTCCATAGCTGTCCAGGGTAACAAATTCTAAACAGTCACAGTCTCTCAGCTCCTTGTTCTGACATGATGTGTCTTCATTGTTCGTAGTCGTTGAAACCCTTGGATGCAATCTTCGAGTTCTGAGTCTTGTCAAGCTCGGGGGCCATTACTTTGCTTAGCACCTTCCCTCACATGTTACTGCTTGCTTTGAGTTTGTCCCTCTCTTTGCCCTTTGCATTTTCTATTATCTGGATACTTTCACTATTTTCTGCTTTATATATATAGATCCAAAATATTTGTGCAAAATCTTTGACATTTCCTTATTTCACTCGATCTTCACTCATCTTCATAGATACACTCTTCCCTTTTAGATGTGTTGAAGCTTTTACTAATGGTTTTAGTTTATTTTTCCAGCCTAGTCTCCCACACTGTCATATTTAAAAAGGAAAATCAAGCATTAGGTGTTACGTTGGGACAGATAGAATTGCAATTCAAAGAATTAATGCTAAATTTGCATCGGATCATAATTGTACTGAATATGAATTTGGTCTACGGTTTTAGGTGCTGCAAAAGGATAAAGGGACACATGATATAATTGCTGCCTTTGCTGTAAAACAGGGTAAGGCAAAAGCACGGTGACAATAGTGATAAGGGACTGTACAGTACAGTCAGGGGCACTTGTCCAGAATGGAGCGCTGCCTGCCTGGTACCGGGGGCAAAGGATTCTTAGATCGAGAACCGGACATTTTAAAAGAGAAAAGTGAGAAGCCAGAGGTTGTGGTCCTTATTGGTTTCAACAAAAAATATAGGAAGGCTGATAAGGTCAGCAAAAAAACTTTCAAGAGTTAGATAGTAAGTTGAAAATTAAAACCTCTGAAGGTTACTCCCTGTGTGTGTGCAAATGCAAGTGATACAAAGAACAAGCAGACGGTAAGGTTAAATATGTGGCTAAGGAGTTTGGGGAGGACTTTGTGTATATTGATCATTCTGGCCTCTCTCAGGAAAACTAGGATCCTATGCAAGAGCGACAGGTGGCACATGAACTGGAGGAGAACCAATGGAGAGATTTGCTAATACTACTAGGGCGGGTTTAAACCATCTAGTAGTAAGATGGGACCCAGAGCAACAGTACTGCAGAAGGAATTACAGCCCGATATAGATATTAATGTGTCTGGAGAAGGGCCTTGACCTATTCCTTCGCTCCTAGATGCTGCCTCACTTGCTGAGTTTTTCCCCCTTTTTTGTCTACCTTAGCTATTAATGTGGGTGAGTTTATCAGAGCGAAAAGGCAGGGAATGACTATGGCATGATAGACTAAACTGCATTTATTTTAATGCAAGAAGCTTGATTGGTAGAGCAGATAAACTCGGGGCATAGATTGCTGCATAGGACTGTGATCTTATAGACTTCATAGAAACATGGCTGAGAGAAGGGTGGTACTGTCAGCTCAGGGTTCCAGGGTACGGAAGCTACAGGCATGACAGAGTTGCAGCTAAGGGGAGGAAGAGGAGTTGAATTTTTTCATCAGGGAGGACCGCAGCAGGACTCAGAGAAGATATGCTTATAAAGGATGAAGCTATGATACTGAAATAAATTCCTATGAAGAATGTGTCAATTTTGATGCCAAGGTATAAATGTGAACAATTCCTATTACTGCTACAAAAATCAACTGATCTTGTGAAAAATCCCACAATTAGCTCTATGTTGCACAGCAGACTCTTATTCACAGATCATCAATAGCAGAGGGCACTGCCATTACAATGGCATTAACATGCAAGTTCCTTTTATTGAGCATAAATCATCATGGTCTCTTTCACCCTCTTCCCGCTTCAATAATGCTTACCAAATCAATTATTAAAATGACCAATTTTCTTCTGTTAGATTGTTGACTGACCAGCCGATGAGTCTAATTTTATTTTGGTTTATAGACAAATAGTTCATCTACCACCACTAGCAATGTTAAACACCACCCCCTAAAACGAGGTGTCCAGAGTTTTCACAGTTGCTCTTTAGTCACTTGAATTACAAATCTACAGAGAGTAGTCAAGGAGATTAGTTTCATTAAATATAAGGACAGGTCCTTTGGATTTGAATTAGAAAGGAGTAGAAGATAATACTGATGGAGTTTAAAGAAGAAGGATGAAAGAAGTTCAAATGATATATTAACACTGGTCCGGTTGGGGCAAATGACCATGTCTGCTGCTTACTCTGAGATCGGAGCATTTTGCATGCAAAAATTATAGATTTCACTTGACAGTGTTGATTCTGATTCTCCTTATGATCTCCCAACAGAGCTGTATCTGTAGCTATTTGGAAATTCATCTATATGTTTTCTTTAAGCAACGTTTAAATGAAATGTGTAAGGCAAGTTTTTATACAGAATTCGGTGCCAGGGATGTGCTGCAACCACTTCAGACCGCATTTCATTATTAATATATTTCTACCTAATCATTTATCTTCTACTTAGGATCCTAAAATAAAGAAAAGTGTTGCTGACTCGCAGGTCCTGACCTCGGTATCTGTCTAGTTTGAGTTTGTATGTTCTCCATATGATTGTGTGGGTTTCCATTAGATGCTTTGATTTGCTACCACACCCACATTTGATATGTTTATTGGGTTTTTCTTTGTGCCTCTAATTGGATTAATATAAATTGGATTAATATATAATTCAATGATTCTATGACATTTAACACCTAAGTAAATATAATATGATCAGCAATCTCAATACTTGAGATTGGGCAACACAACTGCCACGTGCATGAGGAACCAGTTTAAAGGTAGTTAACATGAAGGGTGAGCCTAGTGGTAAGAAACAATTGTCAAAGGAAGTTCAGGAATTCAATAGAATAGCCATCCCTTTGCTCATGACTTGGGCCATCAATAATATTTTCTTTCTATTTCTGAAGTTTTAGAAACAATTTGCAATTACATAAGTTTCTGCTACCAATTAAAACGTTCCTAGTAATTTATTGGATAGTCTGCAAACAGAATCGGACTTTTTCCTGCATTAAATGATGTTAGAAAAGATGGGCATACTTTGCTCAGAGGAAATTTTAATGAGTGTCTTGAAAGAGAAAGCATTGAAATAAATAGAGAGGTGGTGTGATTTGATGTTGGAGATGTATGGCGGTACATTTAATGAATGTTGGGGCATTATTACCATTACTGTAAATACCTTAGTCTCATACAGGTTAAAGCACAAGCATCTTTCTTGTCTAATTCATCATCATGTAAGCAGTACATCACACGTTCAGTCTACTGCAGCTACTGAAGACCGTAGGTGAGTTCTTACACTATAAATCATACATTTAGGCGCAGTTATAATTACTAAGCATTCTGATTGGCTAACATGCAATAGCCAATCTACATCACTTCTTGTAGAAATGAAAAAGCAACTAAGGCCTTTTAAACGATAAGCCGAGGGAATAATAATGGGGTTAAACAAAATCGCCATATCTAATGGATGGTCAGCTAACCCGCCCGGTCCTCGTGCAGTAGGGGGCTGTCTCATCACCCTTTTCCTCCTAAAAGATGAGGGCTGGGGTAGGTACAACCGCGGGAAACCCAATGGGTCTGCGGGGGGAGACCGCCACGGGGGAGCCGGGGGTGGACCGACACAGGGAGCCCGGGGTACTGGTTAAAACAGGGGATGCAGGGGCAGACCGATGCGGGGAGTGGGCGGACCTGGTCGCAGGAGGTTCTGGAATGGCAGGCGTCAGTTCAAACTCGAGCGGTGGGGCATCAGGACCCTGGGAGGCCGGACGACATTCCTTCACAGGAAGGAGATGTTAACGGCTGCGTCTGTAGAGGGCACCATCAACTTCGACCAGGTAGGAGCATGGATCCTTAGAGGGGCCATGAATATGTCCCGGTTTAGTATGTCCTTTGTCGCCGTAGTACTCGCTCCGTAAAGAAGGGGGGATGACGGCCTTGTGACCCTTGACGATTATTCCGTCCTGTAGCACCCGCTCATCATGAACCAGGAAGTAGGGTCGTATTTCAAACGGGGTGCTGGACTGTTTGTTTGGCTACCCGCTTCTTATGATGGAAGTCTGCAGCTGTGAGGTTTTATCCACAGCTGTGTGTTTGGCAAGGCGGCGTAGGCGATCGGTGGGCACGAACGAAACCTTCAGGACTGAGCATTCGTCCTGTTCAAAGGGGTGGTGGTCGCTGGTGGTGCGCGGGGCTCTGGAGAGAGTGTCTGCGATGTGCATGTCTTTACCTTTCTTGTAGCTGATGCAGAAGTCAAACCGTTGCAGCTGCATCATCATTCGCTGTAGTCGAGCAGGGGCGGGCGGCATGGATAGGCTTGCTCAGGATGGTGACCAATGGCTGGTGGTCGGTTTCTGCCGTGAAAGTTTTGCCAAAAATAAAGTCTTTGAATTTTGAACAGGCAAAAACAACGGCGAGCAGTTCCTTCTCCATCTGGGCATAGCGTTGTTCAGTTTCTGTCAAGGTGCTCGACCTGCAACAGTCAGTCACTGCATCAGCAGAAGCAGCCCCTCTTAGCCCAGCTGGCTCCCTCCCTACCATGATCATCACTGGCTGCCAACAGCTTTGAATGGCACGAGAAACACTACCTTGTTTTAGTGGACTCCTACTCCAACTGGTTTGAACTTGACTTCCTGCCAACGATCACTTCAGACCTATCTTGCTAAATCTGACGTCTACCTGGACCTGCTAAACCTGCAAAATATTGCAAGGGACCACGTTCTCGGCTCCCCAGCCCAGCGGTTAAAGTCTCGCCAGACACGTCCACCACTGCCTGTCTCCCAGCAACAGCTACAGCCAAAAGTCCACTCCTCCGCCACGATACAAAAGCATGTGCAGTTTAATCGAGGCACGCAGAAACGCTTCAATGACAAGACCAGCAAGCCACACAAACCACTTATACAAGGACAAGTGGTGCGACTGCAAACAGATAAAGGACATACTAAACTGGGATACATTCATGGCCCCTTTAAGGAATCACGCTCCCACCTGGTCGAAGTCGATGGTGTCCTCTACAGATGCAACCGTCAACATCTTCTTCCTCGATTTTATCATGCACGAGCTCATTAGTCAACTCACCGAAGTGACACTGTGTACTCATGTGTCGTAGATTACTGATAAATCGTTCAACAGGCTCATCAACCTGTTGCTGTTGGGCGAAAAATCGTGCTCTCTTGAGTATACGGTTCAATGGCAGGTCGCATAGTTCTCTAAACTCCTTCAGTAGAACTGTCGGGTTGTCAATAGTTTCAGCTGGCACCAGTACCTGACCATTCACGTCGAGGTGTGATGGAGTGAATTCAAAGGTGTGCACATGGATCACTGCTTCCAGACCCACTAGATTGGAGCAGTAGCAATGCCTTCAGATCGTCGGGGTCGTTTCGGTGAACGATGCGGATATAGTGAGCATAGTCGCGCTCAAACATTCACCAGCACTCGGCTATGTCAGAATCAAACACAAGCGGACTAGGCTTTCGACAGGAGTTGGCCATGTCGTCAAAATCACCCACAAATAAAAACTGATAAACAAAATAAATAGCGGTTAACAGACCGAATTTTCTGACACCATGTAAATACCTTAGTCTCACACAGGTTAAAGCACAAGCATCTTTATTGTCTAGTTCAAAGGTCAAAGGTATTTTATTTTATTTTATTGGTCACATTCACGTACACCCAGGTGTAGTGAAGTGAAATGCCTTTTGCCATTTTGCAGCACTCAAAAAAAGAATACAGACATAACACCAATGAGAGTCTTAAACACAAAGAACATCCCCCCACAATGGCTCCCACCATGAGGGAAGGCACAAAGTCCAGTCCCCAACCCCAGTTCACCCATAGTCGGGCCTATTGAGGCCTTCACAGTTGCTTTTACGGAGGCCAGATGTTCCGACCCGTTCTCGCCGGGTGGTGGTGCTCCGGGGTCGGGAGAATCCTCACAGCGGCCTGGGAACCCTGGAACGGCCGCCTCCGTACTGGAGGCCGCGGCTTCCGAAGCCGACAAGGCCGCGCCGGTTGGAGCTTTGCCACTGGTGATCTCATCTAGAGATCCCAGGCTCCCGATGTAAAGTTCAGCGCCGCCGCCCCGCAGCTGGCCGCTCCACAGTCCCGCAGCTCCGCGATGTTTTACCCGGCGGTCTCAGCTCACCGGAGCTCCAGCGCAGCGACCCAGGCAAGGCATCGCCCGCTCCATGATAGCGCTCCAGCGCTGTGCCACCGCCGAAGTCGAAGTTCTGGGCGGTCCCCGACAGGAAACGCTGCTCCAGGCCCGCTGGTAGGCCGCGAGGACGGGTCGAAGCTGCAGCCCGGAGAAAAGCTGCCTCTCCGACCAGGTAGGGACCCTGAAAGGAAGTTTTTCCCCCCCCCCCCCCCCCCCCCCCCCCCCCCCCCCCCCCCCCCCCCCCCCCCCCCCCCCCCCCCCCCCCCCCATCCCCCACATAAAAAAGTCTAGACCTCCAAACAAAACACTTTAACTAACTAAAAATAAAAATAAAACGGTGAAAAGACAGACGACTGCTGGCAGGGCAGCCGTGCACAGGACAGCGCCCCCTCATCATCATGTTACCAGTACATCACACATTCAGTCTACTGCAGCTACTGATGACAGTAGGCGAGGTCTTAAACTATAGAGCATGCATTTAGGCGGAGTTATAATTACTAAGCATTCTGATTGGCTAACATGCAATAGCCAACCTACAATTCCGTTACAGTTAGTGCAATAAATATGTATTATTTACAGTAAAATGTTTCCAATAAATATAGTTTCCTGCTCAGCAAGCCACGATTATAACCCCGTTAAGCTTTTGTAAAATATGAATATTTACTGTCCCAAAACACTAAGACTAGGAGATATGTATCCTGTCTCTACATAGGTTGTTTTAGTCAGCAGTTATTCTTCCTAATTGGATCTCTACCACACCAATTACAATGTAGTTTCAGATGGCCCAGCCATATTCCATGACAGACTTCTCAAAATACCAGAAATCCATGTCACATTTATTATGACTTTCAAAGGTTGTGGAATGTAGTTCTGGTAAAACATACAGCACTATCCAAAAATAGACACTTCACAATCTTGAAATCAGAGGCTACAGGAAGAATCAAAGCAAAGATAAAACGTTGTGGCAGGGCAAAAAAAAAAACCTGTGGCAGACTCATATTTTCTAGTTGTCATTTTGGTAGCTGATATTATGCTTGTGCAAATATTTATTTGTTACTTAACGTTTTCTGCCTTCATTTTTTAGCTTTTCCAGCCATATCCATAGTTCCGCTGGATGCAGCTTAATAAGACATCAGTTGTGATTCTTAAATTATTCATTGATTACATTTTTTTACTGATTCTCAAACTCACCACAGTGTATAAAATAATGATGCCATCAACAATACTGAATCAGAGGCACTGCAAAGACTGTAATGCAACACATTCATACTAAACAATGTGCTGTCCATTATAAGTGTTCAGTTTATTTTGTTTGCTATTGAAACTATTAAAATTAGTTGATAAAGTGACCAATGATTTTAAAGTTATTATTCTTCCCATCTAATGTGTTCCTGTGGAACAAACAGTTTTATTTTACACGATTATTACTATTTAGAGTACCTGGAAAAAATAATGTGAATCGGATGGTATAATTATTCATATTAAGTAATCTCTACCCAAGTGTCACTGTTTGCCCATGCATCGTGTGTCAGGTTTAAACACTTAGTCGCACTCTCTGTCCAGTATGATATTCACATCTTCGTCTCGGACTGAGAAAAAGAGTAAACTGTAACGTGGATGGAAGGAGAATTAACAATAGTCCATGTGGCAATTGAGAGTGTTTGAACATGATATTGCGTGATACGGAGAAGGCTTATTAATGGTTGTACCTGGATGTGGTTTAGAGAGAAAAGAAAGAAGGACATTTTGGAGGCTTTAAAGGATTTCCAAGTAAACAAAGAAGCAGATAATTTGATGGTATGGATAGGCAGGAGGGGAATTGCAAGAGCATCAGCTGAGAGTCACAAAGCACAGACTGGGAAGAGTAGTTGGCATAAAGATAACAAGAGGATGTGCTAAGCATGAAACTCCTGCCAGTCTGGATTTGCCAAGATCATCTTGAATGTTGAGGGCAGGAAATCTATCTTTAATCAGCAGGCAATAGATTACATCTTTAAGAGCACAGTGTGGGGATATAAAGATGCCAAGGTCTCTTTACTCAACCTACCCTTTCCCAAACAGTACCATATGTATTGCACTGTCTTTCTTTTTTTTTTTTTTTTTAATTTTATTTTTATTAGCAGTACAGTAAATCACATTAATACATCGCATATATCTTATTACATTATGTTGTACCACTTCATTTTTTGAGCTTTAAAAAAGATAGAAATAAAAGAAGTAAGGAAAGTAAGCAAGAATCGTGAAGGTGCGGGAAAGTGTTGGGAGAAGAGAACCCCCTTAGGGAAGGAATTAGAGAAGGAAGCAAAGAAAAGAAATAAGACCCTAGAAAGAAAAGGAAAAAAAGAAGAAAGGAAAATCAATCGCTCTATTGTAACACAAAACTCCACAAAAAAGGATATACCAACCGTTTTTTTATTAAACATTTATTTTATACCCCCCGTTTCCAGGTCCTGGTAGCCTTTATGTTTTAACATATTATTGCCTTATGCTTGTAATAGTTCCATAAATGCAGACCACGTCATTTGGAAGTGATCTGCTTTGCCTGCTAGGAGGAGTCTCATCTCTTCCAAGTGTAGTCTTTCTTTATTAGTCATCTCAAAGTATCTCAATTTACAGTACTCTGTCTCAAATTTAATTTAACATGCTTCACCATCCTGAAAACTTTACCTATGTTTATCCATTACTTTGTGAGTTTTTTTTATCATCTTCAAATTTCATAATGTTACACTGATACTGTACCTGAGTCGAGATTGTTTATACATTAAAATAAATAAATAATGGACATCCCAGCAAAGCTTTTCTATCACATACGGGGGCTGCTGTCACTCCCTTCGGGGGAATACGACCTTTTGTCATATCCCCCTTCTTTGCCTCCGTCTACGCTGAGGCCTAGCGGAGCTGGCGACCTCGGGACTCTGGAGGCAGCTGACAGGACTCGTCCTGGGCTCGCTCCCGGCCCAGCCCGGGATGGAACAGTGCTCCCGTGAGAGCGGCATGGTGAGGGGCTGGAGTGGCCCAGCCCGAGGGAGGAACGGCACTCCCGCTGGAGTGGCCCAGCCCGAGGGAGGAACGGCACTCCCGCTGGAGTGGCCCAGCCCGAGGGAGGAACGGCACTCCCGCTGGAGTGGCCCAGCCCGAGGGTGGAACGGCACTCCCGTCGGAGTGGCCCAGCCCGAGGGTGGAACGGTACTCACGTGAGGGCGATCCGGTCCGGGGGCTGGGACGGTGCTCCGGTGGCTGGGACGACGTTCTGGCGGCGGTGTCCAGAGTCCTGGGTTCAGCCGCGGGCCGGCGGCTGCGTGTGCTGGACTGGAGGTGCGGCGGCTTCGACCACCCCGGGCCGCAGTGTTTGAACCGGCCCGTTCGCGGGGTTCGGTGAGCTGCGGGACTGTTTGTACCATCGCCCGGTGGGGAATTGCCTCAGCGCAGAGGGAGCAGAGGGAGAGACTGCAACCCTAAGATTTTTGCCTCCACCACAGTGAGGAGGTGTTTGGAGGACTCACTGTGGTGGAAGTTAATTTGTGTTTATTGTTGTTATTATTGTATCATTGTATGTATGACTGCAGGCACAAAATTTCGTTCAGACCGTAAGGTCTGAATGACAATAAAGGCAATTCAATTCAATATTCAGTGTAATGGCACTTGTATCCTTTCCCTTTCAAGAATTTATGTTCTCTTTCAAGAATAAAGCAAATAGGTCAATCTACTGGTGCTTCCCAAGACATTTATCCATGCAACTGCAGGAGATGCAATATCTGCCCTCTTATCAGCTTCTCCTGATTGTACTGTCTTCTAAACCCTCCTCCCAAAGTAAGCAGTGATTTCCTTGCACTCCATTTAATATAGTCAAGAGGCAATAATTTTGTATAACTCCGCTGCTTGGACTACCAACAACCTCCAGCTCATTGCTTTAATCAGCTGTCCCTCTCTGAGCTCTCTAGTCCAAACCCTCAATAAAATTTCACAGATTTAAATTAAATACCAATTTTGGATCGTAACAGCTGCTCTTACTTTTGAGATACCGCTCATAGACAATCATCTGCTTTTGTTATTTATACCTCAATCAAACGCAACAGAAAGCAACTTTAAAATTATCACACAAGACACAAATGAATAGCATGGGTTAATGTCTGAACCTGGTCTTAACTTGAAGGCTGAAGCCTTCTTCATTGTCCTGAGCAAATGACCATCCCTGGACCTCTGATGGTGAATTTAAGGAGTGTATGATCTTCTGGCAACCCACTTTCTTCATAATTCCTTAATATCAAATGCAATCCTCTGTATCTACTTAAATCCTGTTAAGGTCTCCAACCATTTCATGTTCTAACAAGGCCATTGATATGAAAAATGTTCTTCTCCATCATAGATGCTACCTGCTTTGTTGAGTATTTCTGGTATTTTGTGACTTGGTTTATGTAATTGTGCAGAGAAAGCTCAGCAAAATTGAGCTTTAATTTTAAAATTATATAAAACTTAAATCGGAAATGAGAAAAAAAAAATTAATGGAATGAAAACGGAAGATTCGGGTCTAGACCTGAAACGTCACGTATTCCTTTTCTCCAGAGATGCTGTCTGAACCGCTGAGTTACTCCAGATTTTTGATGCTGGAACACTCAAAAGGCCATGCAGCATCTGTCAAAAGAGAACCAGTCAACATTTCACATCTGAGACAAAGTTTTGGTGAGACGTCTCTGATCTGAAACTTTAATTCCGAGGCTGCCTGACCTGCTGATGGTTTCCACGATATTCTGTTTTCTTTTCAGACTTCTAGCATCTATAAGGCATTTGTTTGTTTCTTTTTTTTTTAAGTATATATTGCTTGTGTTATTTTTATATGAACATTAGTAAAATATTTTCCTCTTCCAGGATGAATTAATTGCTACAGAAGGCTGTGGAGACTAAAGTCAATTAATATTTTTAAGGCAGAGATTGATAGGTTATTGATTAATATGGAGTCAGGGGTTATGGAGAGAAGGCAGGAGAGAACGATCAACCATGAATGAATGGTAGAGTTGATGGGCCGAATGGCCTAATTCTGCTCCCATCACTTATGACCTTATGAAGGTGCATTGTGGCTGTTTGATGAAGTAGGAAACAGATATATATATATATATATATATATATACAAGACTACAAGATTTTTTTTAAATCGTGGGTTTATTGGGATTATCAGAGGGGAAAGCTATAGTCTTCACAAGTTGAGTTCAGTCTTGTTGAGGAGGAGAGAATAAGTGACTTTGAAGCATGCCACTTGGGTCTGAGCATCACTTGTCCTGGAGTCAGGAATGTTGATTGAATGGGTTTCACAAGATATGATTTGAGATAGGTCCACTGAGTCTGGAGTCGAAAAGTGAAAGTGAAGCCAAAGGTTCGGGCTGGATCACAAGTGTGTTTATCACAGTTGGAAACAGCAAGCAGGGCACAGCAGGAAGAAACTGAGGACTGAGAACATGTTCTGGAGAACATATGGGACAGAAAGGCAGTAAACCTTTAGAAATGCAGGGTCAGATCAAGAAATATTCAATGGTACAGACCCCCCAACAATGGTTGAGGCTATCCGCATAACTGTGAGTGTATTATTCATTCTGCTAGTGTTTGACTTGAAAGATATAATTCATAAATATGAGGATTACAATCACAGTAAAATCAACAGCTAATGCAGTCCAGCAAACCTTGAAGCTTTGTTGTCTTCAGATATAAGTAGCTGTGTTTCGACATGTACAATCCATGTAGATACTCAATGTCTTGTGAATGGAGGATTGACATGCTAATAGAGGAATGCCTAATGTAGCACCACCTTGAGGCATCATTAGATATTTTTCAAGAGTAACGTAACAAATAAATGTTGCCAGTTCTACAACAAAAGATTGCATAGCCATGAAATAATTTAAAAAAAGAAAAGAAAACTGACCTTAAATGCTGTTGTTCACAGTGGAATGTTTTATACATTTTTAGCTTGATCAACAAACTGGCAAAGTGAATTTTATAACGATAAAGGAAAATCAAGCATTTTGGAAGTCAATGGAACTGATAAATCACCGTTTGATGATTAAAATGGAGTAGATGAGAGATGTTATTTGGCAAGATAATTCACAATGTAATCGGGATGAATGCACACAAGAGGAAACTCAAGGATCCAAGAGCATTGTGAGGGAGCTTTCACAAGATTTTGTTAGATGGCCTTTGCAGTATTGTGTGCAATTTTGGTCACCCCTTACTGGAAGGGTGTGGACACTTTGGAGAGGGTGCAGAAGAGGTCTACCTCCATTGGGAGTATTAGATACCAGAAGAATTTGGGACAAACTTTGATTGTTAACTCTGGGATGCCTGAGAGTGAGGGAGACCTGATCGAAATATACAAAATTATGAGAGGACTAGATAGGACAGTCAGTACCTTTTTCCCAGGGTGGAAATGTCAAAGACAAGAGAGCATAGCTTTAAACAGAGAGGGATAAAGATTAAAAGATGTGTAGAACAGCTCCTTTACACATGGCGTGATGGTGGTTGGAACACACTGGCCGAGGTGGTGGTGGAAGCAGATACGATAGGTGCATATAAGAATATTTTAGGTATTTTCCTGACTCTGAAGGAAATGGAGGGATATGGATCATATCCTGCAGATAAGATTAGTTTATTTTTGCATTGTGTTCAACACAGACATTGTGAGCTGAAGGTACACAAAAATGCCGGAGAAACTCAGCGGGTGCAGCAGCAGAAGATTGCTCCCGATGTTGGGAAAGTCCAGGACAAGGGGTCACAGCTTAAGGATAAGGGGGAAATCCTTTAAAACCAAGATGAGAAGAACTTTTTTCACACAGAGAGTGGTGAATCTCTGGAACTCTCTGCCACAGAGGGTAGTTGAGGCCAGTTCATTGGCTATATTTAAGAGGGAGTTAGATGCGGCCCTTGTGGCTAAGGGGATCAGAGGGTATGGAGAGAAGGCAGGTACGGGATACTGAATTGGATGATCAGCCATGATCATATTGAATGGCGGTGCAGGCTCGAAGGGCCGAATGGCCTACTCCTGCACCTAATTTCTATGTTTCTATGTTTCTATCTATGGAGCGAAGGAAATAGGCAACGTTTCAGGCCAAAACCCTTTTTCAGATGGCCCTGTTCCTGTTCTGTACTGTTCTAAGTTTTATGAGACTGGAGGCAGACATGTTTGATGAGATCCCTGGCTGAATTGTAATTTTTGCAGAAGATAGACACAAAACACCGGACTAACTCAGCAGGGCTGGCCGCATCTCTGGAAAAAAGGAAAATATGACATTTTGGGTCAGAACCCTTCTTCAGACTGTAACTTTTGTCGGTATATTTCCAGGCCTTGATCTGAATATTTTGCGGATGAGGAGTTTGACCAATAGCCACGTGGGAATGCCAAGAGTTCAGAATGTCACCTTTTGGCATTTTGACTGAGCCATCAATGAACTTCCCAGATTCCAATTCATTTGGAGTTAACATGCATGTTAAAACTTCAGCTCCATTCCTTGAAGGCCCGTTCCAAACATGCCTCTGTATACAGTCTGAATTAGCAGGAAGAGGGGGAAGTCACACAGCATTGTCCACATTTAGACTTTAGAGTTTAGAGATACAGTGTGGACACAGGCCCTTCAGCTCACCAAATCCGCACCAAACAGCAATCACCCTGTACAATAACACTATCCTACACACTAAGGGCATTATTACAACTTTACCCAAGCCAATTAACCTACAAACCTGTACATGTTTGGAGTGTGGGAAGAACATAGAGTAAACCTACATGTTCACAGGGAGAACATACAAACTTTGTACAGCCAACACCCATAACCATGATCGAACCTGGACCTCTGATGCTGTTTAGCAGCAACCGTAGCGCCACTGTGCTGCCCCCTACATGCAGGAATAATGTGATCTATTCCATCAACACCTGCTCAATGAATTGCAAGGTGCCATACAGAAATGCTCCTCACAAGCAACACGAAGGCAAAGTCAACAGAAATTAAAAAAACATGATTGAAATTTGTGGTGGAGGTCAAGAGAAGGAACATATATAACAAAATTAAATATATAATAGAAAATTAAAAAAAACACTATTTAAATTAAAAATACTATAATTCTCTTTCCATAGACATGGTCTGAACTGTTGAGTGCTCCCGACATTTTATGTTTTATAGCAGCATGGTACTGTTTTCCAGAATTCAGGACAGAAAGTAGTTTCATGATCTGCCCTGGTCAGGAAAGATGAGGAATGTGACATTTTCACAGTATCCCATGACACACATCACTCCATCTGCTCAGTTTGCCCTCCAGAGCAACACATTTAAAGGTACACCCGTCCTCCTTGTTCTTCTATTTGTCAAATCCCTACTGATTCATCCATCACTATTAGAAACATAGAAACATAGAAATTAGGTGCAGGAGTAGGCCATTCGGCCCTTCGAGCCTGCACCGCCATTCAATATGATCATGGCTGATCATCCAACTCAGTATCCCGTACCTGCCGTCTCTCCATACCCCCTGATCCCCTTAGCCACAAGGGCCACATCTAACTCCCTCTTAAATATAGCCAATGAACTGGCCTCAACTACCCTCTGTGGCAGAGAGTTCCAGAGATTCACCACTCTCTGTGTGAAAAAAGTTCTTCTCATCTCGGTTTTTTAAAGGATTTCCCCCTTATCCTTAAGCTGTGACTCCTTGTCCTGGACTATCCTAACATCGGGAACAATCTTCCTGCATCTAGCCTGTCCAACCCCTTAAGAATTTTGTAAGTTTTTATAAGATCCCCTCTCAATCTCCTAAATTCTAGAGAGTATAAACCAAGTCTATCCAGTCTTTCTTCATAAGGCAGTCCTGACATCCCAGGAATCAGTCTGGTGAACCTTCTCTGCACTCCCTCTATGGCAATAATGTCCTTCCTCAGATTTGGAGACCAAAACTGTACGCAATACTCCAGGTGTGGTCTCACCAAGACCCTGTACAACTGCAGTAGAACCTCCCTGCTCCTATACTCAAATCCTTTTGCAATGAAAGCTAACATACCATTCGCTTTCTTCACTGCCTGCTGCACCTGCATGCCTACCTTCAATGACTGGTGTACCATGACACCCAGGTCTCGCTGTATCTCCCCCTTTCCCAATCGGCCACCATTTAGATAATAATCTGCTTTCCCGTTTTGCCACCAAAATGAATAACCTCACATTTATCCACATTATACTGCATCTGCCAAACATTTGCCCACTCACCCAGCCTATCCAAGTCACCTTGCAGTCTCCTAGCATCCCCCTCACAGCTAACACTGTCCCCCGGCTTAGTGTCATCCGCAAACTTGGAGATATTGCCTTCAATTCCCTCATCCAGATCATTAATATTAATACTCCACTTCAGCCTCACGAAACTTTTTTGCATTAAAGATTTATATGTGCTCCATCCATTGGTTGGGAACATGCCACTACATGTACCCATTGAAGCAGAAAATACAGAACATGAAGAGGGGATGAGAACTGTAGGGGGTCTCCACACTTCCCAACTGACAATCACTGAGGAGCAAACAATGACAAACACTAGATTGTTAATATGCCTGATTGTCAGAGATGAAAAAGAGGGGGAAACTACCAACTCTCTACCTGCACTGAGATAAAAGCCACCAACACTTCATACAGCATGCAATTATGTTGACCCAGATTCATCAGTGAGTGAAATATCATCATCGACATATTAATGCATTGCTAGATTTTTTGACATGTTATGTGTTTTATCTTCAATAGCAGCTTCACAATACAACAGTAAACAATAGGGATGTCCAGCAACAAGTCATTAGATGACTGGAGCCTTTCTGAAGGTACAGTGTCACAGAACCTGTCATCACCCAGGTCGGATATTGATGAGGGGTTTAAGGCAGCAGGCATGGTTCTCTTATTCTTGATTGAGCCAATGTGGATGATGGTGAACTATCTGATTTTAAGGGTGCAAATTCTCCAAGCTCCACTCTGTTGATACAAATGTTGGAGTGCAGAGGCCGACAATGGAAAGGGGAATCATTGGTCAGCAATAGGTAGGTTGTAGGTTAAAAAGCATCATGTGATCCTAAGAATTGCCTTCATACTGGGCTCATCGTCTTTTGTGAAATATTACTGTCTACTTTGAGTCTGTGGATTGATGCTGCAGGTCCCTACAATCTAATATGATTTATCTAAATTAAACTATAGGCGTTTTAGTATCATAAACATAATATCAAATAATAAAGGGGACCACCCCGCTGCTTATTGGTACAATGAAATAACACCCACCCATATTTCAAACAGCATGCAATCATGTTGAGCAGCGAGAGAAAATTATCATCTTTACAACCTTACAGATATGCACCAAAGTGGGATCAGGGAAGGGTGGCATGGCTATGAAGGGGAGTGATAACAAATGGTACAGAGAATTGAGTATTTTATTTAAAGTTTTTCCACTTTTCACCCATAGCTCCAAATCGTTCTGCCTTGTGGACTAAAGACTGAAGCTGCCTATGCACCCACGAGAGTGAAGCAGGCTGTTGAAATCAACTCAACAGCTCCAAAAGACAGTGGACATCATCAAAGCCTCTGTCAGCTAATGCAGTGGGATCTAAGCATTTCAGCTCCATCTAAATGGAATCCACATGGATAGAAACATAGAAACATATAAATTAGGTGCAGGAGTAGGCCATTCGGCCCTTCGAGCCTGCACCGCCATTCAATATGATCATGGCTGATCATCCAACTCAGTATCCTGTACCTGCCATCTCTCCATACCCCCTGATCCCTTTAGCCACAAGGGCCACATCTAACTCCCTCTTAAATATAGCCAACGAACTGGCCTCAACTACCTTCAGTGGCAGAGAATTCCAGAGATTCATCACTCTCTGTGTGAAAAATGTTTTCCTCATCTCGGTCCTAAAAGATTTCCCCCTTATCCTTAAACTGTGATCCGTTGTTCTGGACTTCCCCAACATCGGAAACAATCTTCCTGCATCTAGCCTGTCCAACCCCTTAAGAATTTTGTAAGTTTCTATAAGATGCCCCCTCAATCTTCTAAATTGACATCCCAGGAATCAGTCTGGTGAACCTTCTCTGTACTCCCTCTATGGCAAGAATGTCTTTCCTCAGATTAGGAGACCAAAACTGTACGCAATACTCCAGGTGTGGTCTCACCAAGACCCTGTACAAATGCAGTAGAACCACCCTGCTCCTATACTCAAATACGTTTGCTATGAATGCTAACATACCATTCGCCTTCTTCACTGCCTGCTGCACCTGCATGCCTACTTTTAATGACTGGTGTACCATGACACCCAGGTCTCGTTGCATCTCCCCCTTTCCTAATCGGCCACCATATTGGACCATATTGGAGTAGCAGAGAAAAATTAAGAGCAAGGCTTTGAATTTGCACAAATGTGTACACATATCTTAAAAATGCTGCCCTGACAATTTTATGTACTTTTTTAGTGGTTAAAACTATTATTACTTTTTATCAATTTGTCTTCATTCTTGTTGTGGGCTATGTTGCAAATAGAAGGCCTATTAACTTAATAAATGCAAGGATATGAAGTGATGTGTCCAACGATAAAGATATAGACAAAGACTCAACTAGTTCCACTCCAACACTCGTAACCACTTGATAGAACTTTTCCTTTCCCTGAACAACTTCCCTTTACACTGCTTCCACTACCTGCAGATTGAAGGGGATGGCTGTGGGCATTCCCATGGGCCTTAAATATGCCTGTGTTTTTTTTTTGTTGACAGCGTATCAGTCCTATTTTTTAATTTATTCCAGCATACATTCCCAACTCTTTCCCTGCTGCATTAACAACTATGTTGGTACTGCCTCCTGGACATGTTCCTATGTTATTCTATATTCCATGCAATACCACATATTCTGCTTGGGTAGCTTCAATGGTTTGAGTATTGCATTTTCCAATTCCAAGTAACACACATGCCTGATGTTCTCCTCCCATGCACACTAGCTCAGCCACCTAGATTTATTCTCCATTTGCCCACCTCTTCCATCCCTTCCCCCACCACCACCTCGCCTCCTCTGCACATCATGCATTTACCTATCCATTTTCACCTATCACCAACCAACATCTATCCCACCCTGCTGATATGCCCATACACTGGGAATCTTTCTTCATTCCTCTCAGACCTGATGCAGGATCCCTATCAAATTTCAAATTTTTAAATACAAATGCTGCATGACCTGTTGCATTTTTCATTGTTCTGCTTTTTGTTCTAGATTCTAACTTCAATCTGCAATTTGAGAAGGAGACTGTCAGTGATGTAGTTGAACAGAGGGAACTATGAAGGCATGAGAGAGGAGCTGGCCAAGGTAGACTGGAAAGGGATCCTAGCAGGAACGACGGTGGAACAACAATGGCAGGAATTTCTGGGCATAATCCGGAAGACGCAGGATCATTTCATTCCAAAAAGAAAGAAAGAAAGATTCTCAGGGGAGTAGGAGGCAACCGTGGCTGACAAGAGAAGTCAGGGATAGAATAAAACTAAAAGAAAAGATGTATAACACAGCAAAGAGTAGCCGGAAGCCACAGGATTGGGAATCTTTCATAGGACAACAGAAGGAAACAAAATGGGCTGAAAAGATGAAGTATGAGGGGAAGTTGGCCAGGAATATAAAGAAGGACAGTAAAAGCTTCTTTAGATATGTTAAGGGAAAAATAATAGCAAAGTCAAATGTGGGTCCCTTGAAGGCAGACATGGGTGAAATTATTATGGGTAACAAGGAAATGGCAAAAGAGTTGAACGGGTTCTTCGGATCTGTCTTCACGAAGGAAGACACAAACAATCTCCCAGAAGTACTGGGGGACAGAGGATCTAAGAACTGAAAGACATTTTTTTATTAGGCGAGAAATAGTATTGGGTAGGCTAATGGGACTGAAGGATGATAAATCCCCTGGACCTGATGGTCTGCATCGCAGGGCCCTCAGAGAGGTGGCTCTAGAAATAGTGGAAGCATTGGTGATCATTTTCCAATGTTCAATAGATTCAGGATCAGTTCCTGTGGATTGGAGGATAGTTAATGTTATCCCACTTTTCAATAAAGGAGCGAGGGAGAAAACGGGGAATTACAGACCAGTTAGCCTGACCGGTGGTGGGAAAGATGCTGGAGTCAATTATTAAAGAGTTATTAAAATAATGGGACATTTGGATAGCAGTAAAAGGATGGACTGTCAGCATGGATTTATGAAAGGAAAATCATGCTTGACTAATCTTCTGGAATATTTTGAGGATGTGACAAGTAAAATGGATGAAGGAGAGCCAGTGGATGTAGTGTATCTAGACTTTCAGAAAGCCTTTGATAAGATCTCGCTCGGGATACTGGTGACTAAAATAATAGCACATGGTATTGGGGGTAGGGTGTTGACATGGATAGAAAATTGGTTGGCAGACAGGAAGCAAAGAGTCGGAGTGAATGGGTCCTTTTCAGAATGGCAGGTGGATTGCCGCAAGGCTCGGTGTTCGGATTTGGAAGAGGGAATTAGGAGCAACACTAGCAAGTTCGCGGATGACACAAAGCTGGGTGGCAGTGTGAACTGTGAAGAGGATGTTAGGAGGTTGCAGGGTGACCTGGACAGGTTGAGTGAGTGGGCAGATGTGTGGCAGATGCAGTATAATATAGATAAATGTGAGGTTATCCACTTTTGTGGGAAAAACAAGGGGGCAGGTTATTATCTCAGTTGGGTTAGGTTAGGTAAGGGGGAGGTGCAGCGAGACCTTGGTGTCCTTGTACACCGGTCATTGAAAGTTGGCATGCGGGTACAGCAGGCAGTGAAGAAAGCTAATGGAATGTTGGTCTTCATAACAAGAAGATTTCAATATAGGAGTAAAGAGGTTCTTCTGCAGTTGTATAGGGCTTTGGTAAGACCACATCTGGAGTATTGTGTACAGTTTTGGTCTCCTAATTTGAGGAAGGACATCCTTGTGATCGAGTCAGTGCAGCGTAAGTTCACGAAATTGATCCCTGGGATGGCGGGACTGTCATATGAGGAAAGATTGAAAAGACTAAGCTTGCATTCACTGGAGTTTAGAAGGATGAGGGGAGATCTTATAGAAACAAACACAATTGTAAAAGGACTGGACAAGCTAGATGCAGGAAAATTGGTCCCAATGTTGTGCGAGTCCAGAACCAGCGGCCACAGTCTTAGAATAAAGGGGAGGCCATTTAATACCGTGGTGAGAAAAAACTTTATCACCCAGAGAGTTGTGAATTTATGGAAATCCCTGCCATGGAGGGCAGTGGAGGCCAAGTCACTGGATGGATTTAAGAGAGAGTTAGATAGAGCTCTAGGGGCTAGTGGAGTCAAGGGATATGGGGAGAAGGCAGGCACGGGTTATTGATTGGGGACGATTAGCCATAATCACAATGAATGGCGATGTTGGCTCGAAGGACAGAATGGCCTCCTCCTGCACCTATTTTATATGTTTATTCCAGCATCTGCACTCTCTTCTGCCTTCAAGGTATGTTTGATTGGTTTGTGTCAGTGAAATTGCTCGAAGCATAGTAGGCAAAGTAGGAAAGAGTGTTATTTTTCCCCCGTTCGTTGTGCATGGGTCTATGGATGCAAGCTAATGTCCCTTACATTAATAAGGCATTGTGTCTTACTCAATGAGCTGCTGAAGTTGCATTATGCTCATCACACTCCTCCATCTCGTCCTCTTCCTGGCTCTCCTTGCAAATTGCACAAAAGGAATGTGACCTCTTCACCTTCCTCCTGTGATTCTGGGTCTCAGTGTAGCACAGCGTTGTACAGAATGCAATAAGCCACAATCATTCAGGCAAGCACCTAGGTGCATGCTAAAGAATGCTGCCAAATCTATTGAGGCACTTGGAGCATGTCTCCAGCATGCAAATGGCCTATTGAAAGAGTTGGTGGTGACAGAGCATTCAGTGCAGTGATCCATTGATTAGATTTTCTGACGGATGTCATGAACTAAGTTGGTAATGGGTAACCCTTGAGTGGTGAAGCCAGACCCTTTTGTCACATTGCTATTTTAAAAGCTTCAGAGAATTTCATCTACAGCACGGTGAAAACATACCAGTTGCTCTCTCGGAATCTGATGAAGATGTGCAGAAATGACTTTATGTGGTTGCATAGCAATGCCATTTTAACACAGTGCAGCTCTGCGCTTAACAAATGCCTCTGAGTGATCCGGAGATTTGGAAACTGGCAAGTGAGTGCAATTAATTATACTCCAGGCTCATACAAACTCGGCACAGCTGGAAAGCTAAACGTTCATTCATTTAGTCCAATGTCATTGTAGGCCAAGTTAACATAATTGTTGGACCTGGAAAAGAGGTCATTAGTCATCTGTCTTTATGCATCTTTTACAATCCAACTGAAAATCCTAGATATTCCAGTGATGGAGGGCAAGTAATAGGCAAAACTGTTGTGTGTGACTTTGACAACCACTGATAACGAACAACCTACAGCTCTGATAAGAGCTGGTCTTTTTCCAGAAGTCATAATGCCTGACAAATGTTATCAGTTAGTTCCCATTGCAAGTTACTCTCTCTCCTGTCAATACGTTGATAATCCACTTTCTGTTAATGGCCTCTTTTGTTGTTGCTTGTGTCCAGCTGCTGATATTCATCATGTTATGTTTCATCTGAGGTCCAGTCAGAAATTGCTTCTGATGTGATAGAACAAACATCCAAACTATAGATCATAGCCTCATGTATTGACAAAATCTCTTGAGTGTGTAAAGACACCCTTGAGTAAAACATATATTGTGAACAATCTCTTTTCCATCAGCAGGTGCGGAAACAGGTATGTGTATCGAGTTTGGGTTTCTCAGTTCTCCAAGATATTCATCATCGCAGTCACCATTGCATTCCTTTGGGAAATTTGAGGAAGTGGCTAAGATGGTCCATCAAGAACACAGCCCTCACCACTCTCAAAAGCATCTACATGAGGCATGGCCTCATGAAACTGGCATCTAACATCAAAAACCACCATCATCTGTGTAGTGCCCTCTTCTCTCTACCACCCTAGGTTCAGGAACTTTCCTACAACCATCAGGTTCTTAAATCGACCTGCTCAGCTCTGTTACTGCCGTAGCAAAAACAATCCTTATCATCCAGCTTTTGGACTACCAAGGACTTTCTTGTTTTCTTGCAAAAATGTCATGTTTTTGCAGTCATTTTCATTTCAGTGCCTTGCACAAATTATGTTTTTGTGTTCTTTAAGCCTGTGTGCATGTGTGTTGCTAAATTAAGGATTCATTATACCAGTACCTCAAGATACAAGTGGGTATAACAATAAATTTGAATTGAGGTTTTCGACACAACCCAGTAACAAAGTGCTAACTAGTGTCTGTAGAAACCTCACTGTAGCCAAGATATTAATCACCACATTTTTCTGGAGCGGAGGGTACACATGCTGTATGATGTGCTGGGGGTATCCCAGATATTGATGTGTTGAACCTCGCATTCTCATGGGCTCTCATGGTCACAGGTATTGCCACACCTGTTACCCACCTAAACTACTGAGTCAATAAGGTCAATCCTTTGCAGCATGGTAAAATTCACCCCCAACCAAGTCTGGATGCATTCCCGCGAAGGCGGTCAGACTGTGGGAACGTTAAATAACTGATTAATGGACTGTGGGATCCAGGGATACTAGGGGAGTGATTGTTAAATACTTTCCTGATACTCCGACCAAAAAGCACAGAGAATGTTATTTAAGCTAGACAAAAATGCTGGAGAAACGCAACGGGTGAGGCAGCATCTATGGAGCGAAGGAAATAGGCAATGTTTTGGGTCGAGACCCTTCTTTCAGACTGATGTGAGGGTCGGTGGGGGGGGGGGGGGGGGGGGGGGGGGGGGGGGGGGGGGGGAGGCGGGAAGAAGAAAGGAAGAGGTGGAGACAGTGGGCTGAGGGAGAGGTGGGAAGGGATGGAGAAAGCAGGGATTACCTGAAATTGGAGAAATCAATGTTCATACCGCTGGGGTGTAAACTGCCCAAGCGCAATATGAGGTGCTGCTCCTCCAATTTACGGTGAGCCTCACTCTGGCCATGCAGGAGGCCCAGGACAGAAAGGTCAGATTCGGAATTGGAGGGGTTGAAGTGCTGAGCCACCGGGAGATCAGGTTGGTTATTGCGAACCAAGCGGAGGTGTTGGGCGAAGCGATCGCCAAGCCTACGCTTGGTCTCACCGATGTAGAGCAGCTGACACCTAGAGCAGCGGATACAATAGATGAGGTTGGAGGAGGTGCAGGTGAATCTCTGCGGCACCTGGAAAGACTGCTTGGGTCCTTGAATAGAGTCGAGGGGGGAGGTACAGTGACAAGTGTTGCATTTCCTGCCATTGCAAGGGAAAGTGCCAGGAGAGGGGGTGGTTCGGGTGGGATGGGACCAGGGAAATACGGAGGGAGTGGACTCTGCAAAAAGCAGGCAGGGGATGAGATGGGAAGGTGTGGCCAGTGGTGGGATAACGTTAGAGGTGG